>NC_081428.1:50178177-50363881 GCF_949786415.1 Peromyscus eremicus | reverse complement strand
CCTTCTAAATTTTGACATAGGGTATTGGTCCCCAAAAACAGCATAAAAGAAGGGCTTTTAAATTCAGAGCATGTTGTGGAATATTATTTTAAGGTGTCTTACTTTTGTTTATGTTGTATTTGTTTAACTCTGTGAAGCTGTGTTACTATGCCTGTCTAAAACACCTGATGGTCTAATAAAGAGCTGAATGGCCAATAGCAAGGTAGGAGAAAGGACAGGCAGGGCTGGCAGGCAGAGAGAATGAATAGAAGGAGAAATCTGGGGGAGGGGGGGAAGGAGCAAGAGAAAGAGGAGGATCCAGGGGTCAGCCACCCAGCTACACAACAAGGCATGGAGAAAGAAACAAAGAAAGATATACAGGACTAGAGAAAGATAAAAGTCCAGAGGCAAAAGATAAACAGGATAATTTAAGTTAAGGAAAGCTGGCTAGAAACAAGCCAAGCTAAGGACGGGCATTTGTAATTAATAATAAGCCTCCATGTGTGATTTATTTGAGAGGTGGGTGGTGGGCCCGAAAAGAGCCAAAAGACTACAAAATGACGAGCAGCGGGAGTGCTGCTGTCTCCTAGGCCCCACCTAGAGCAGTTCTCATGGGGTCTCCGTGACCCACAGTGTAGGCTGAGCTATCACACTCTGAGGAAATCTCTTACTTGTAACAGCACCGCGGTCTTCATGGTGGAACAAGAATTCTCCGAGCCATTCCTGCCAAGCAGTGTCCACTCCTGATCTCAAGTCTGTGGCTCCAAACCCCACGCCACTGTGTTTTGCTTCCTGGATGGAATCCTGTAGACTGTCTCTGTCCACCCTACTCTCATTTGGCATCAAGTACTTTCCACCTGGTTGAAATTTTCACTCAGTGGCTGGTACCTGCTGCAGCCTACAGCACAGCTCAATATTCAGGTCTTGCACAGGCAGAGGACTTCTTCCTCCAGTGATGACTCTGTTTTGTTGCCCGACAGGGAGTAGACACTACATGTTAGTCAGATGAAGTCAATGAAGTTACAGGTGCTAATGAAATGCGATTTAGGGTCAGATGGAAATAAAAAGAAACTACCCGACTGGTACATCTGATCTTTTCCTCTCTCGTTGGCAGGTTCTGGGAGATGGCCTTTACATTCACCGGTCTCAAGCTGCAAGGGTCACTGGGGCGATTTGGCAAAACATCCACTAGCGACATAGAGGGTTACATTGAGCTTCCTGATGGGAAGGTGGGTGTGGCCATATTCCTCCCTGATTAGACTGTTTAGGAATGAAAGCACGCTTACCCAGAACTCGACCACATAGTCTAAGATTGTCAATGATAACAGATATTATAATTATCAATGTGGTGAAAACCTCATTTTACTTTTTCCCATCAATTGAAATAAAAACTTTTTCCCTAAAATTTTTGTAATCCATGTATACTCACCATTTCCTGGTTTTGCTAAATATTCTATGCATATAAAGTATGAAGCATTTTCCTGTATTAACATAGTGACATGCTCGCTACTTTTCTGATGTCACGGAATGATAGTGATTTATATTATCTTTCCTTTTTTTTGGTCATGATGTTCCAAGGGACTTACAGGCTCAAGGTTTTATTCAATCTTGTGTCTTTTGTTTTGGTGTCAGAGTGTCATTCAGGAAGATGAATTGTTTTACAGAGATATGTGCAACGTTGTAGAATTGTACAACAATTTGTCAGTTGATTTTCTGACTTATTAGTTCATTTTTCTCTTGCTCTTACAGATCTTATGGGCTGTTTTGTCTAAAAGGATCCATTCCCCTTTAATATCTTATTGGGCCCCCTGTTAGAATGAGTTACACTGTGTTCCTTGTGATCACTTCTCTTATAAGAACATGCCAGCACACAGATACTACTTGAAGACACCAAATGACCTGGTCATTGAAGTGATGGAACGGTGTCAATTAAAGTACCGTGTATGGGAGGAAATGAAAAGCCCGGGGCCAGCCAGTCTAGCAGAATTAGTGAGCCTCAGGCTCAGTGGGGGACTCTGGCAGAATCACAGTAACAATAAGGGTGGGAAGGGAGACCTCTGACCTCCATGTGTACTTGCATGCACACAGGCACCTACATTTGCATACACCACTCACCTCCCTCCCTTGACAAAAAGCCTCAGGTGCTGGTTAAACTGTAATCCGAAATCTATACAGCAATCTCAAATGAGTCTGTCGTCAAACTCTGAATACTTGTTAAGGTAAACATCAATCTAACCTTCCTTCCTTCCTCCCTCCCTCCCTCCCTCCCTCCCTCCCTCCCTCCCTCCCTCCCTCCCTCCCTCCCTCCCTCCCTCTCTCTCTCTCTCTCTCTCTCTCTCTCTCTCTCTCTCTTTTTCGTGACAGGGTTTCTCTGTGTAGTTTTGGTGCCTATCCTGGATCTCGTTCTGTAGACCAGGCTGGCCTCGAACTTACAGAGATCAGCCTGGCTCTGCCTCCCAATTGCTGGGATCAAAGGCGTGCGCCACCGCTGCCCGGCCAGTCTAACCTTTCTTGAAAGCACAGTGTGAACTGTGTCTCTGAAAGTCCATTAGAGCTTGTGTAGGGGTAAGGGGAAAGTAGCCATTTTCAATGATATAGTCACAGAAGGAAATATTCAGGGGTAGGAATGAATATCAGGTATTTAGAGGGTGGATCAAATTAAGACATGTTGGCAAAGCGTGGACACTGTGTTGAGAAGTATTTCTGGGTCCTAGTGTGTCTAACAGCCAGGCAGAATTATTGTGCATTGGAAGAGCAATGTTAGAAATGAGAGAAGCAGCGGATATATTTGGTCATAAAATTCCAGGTAAGTTAGGAGGGAAATCTGGAATCAAGATGATGAGCTAGGAAGGAAGCTATTACAATCATGTAAAGGAAAGAGCCGATGGGGGCGGGGCATCCTGCTCTGAGGACCAATGGAAAAGAAAGCTGGATGTGATTGACATTTCAGAAAAAGAATGCCTTGTAAGTTTTTGTCACTTTAGGTGGCTTTAATCGTTGAACAGTTAATTTCATACAGGTTGAGGTGCAAGCCTCCATGATCCCTGGAGGTTAGCAAAGGGAAGGGCAGATTGGACAGTGGATGTCAAAGTCCAAATACACAGGAGAGCTAAGTTCTAATGCTTACGGCTGGTGTCTAGTTCACAGGAGAGCTAAGTTCTAATGCTTACAGCTGGTGTCTAGTTCGCAGGAGAGCTAAGTTCTAATGCTTACAGCTGGTGTCTAGTTCACAGGAGAGCTAAGTTCTAATGCTTACAGCTGGTGTCTGGTTCACAACCATTTCTTGACTATTTAGTGAAGAACCACAGGCACTCAAAGCTTCCCAGTACACACATATGATGAATGTTGCACAAGAGAGAAATGCTAATATTCCTGTTGTGACCATCATACATTGTATACATGGATGGAGTTTATCACACTTCACTGTGTAAATGTGCACAATTAGTATTCATCAAAGAAAACCCTTCTTCAAAAAACAAATTAAAGACTCTACTAACGTGAGCTCAGGCAGAATAACAGGTCACATAGGCAAGTGAGGTAAAATTAGTGAGAAAGACTGAACTAAAGTCATCAGTTCCTACAGATGAGAAGGAAAGCAGTTATGCCAGAGTTTCCCACCATGCATCAGTCCACACTAAGGATCTGTGGAATTAAGATATTCTAGTCAAAGATGCACAAGGACCCCAGAGAAAAGAAATGTGTGTGTCAGTGTCCTTGGCCTCCTGCTTCTGAGACAGTGTGGTCAGAGCGGGGACTTACAAGTCATGACACTTGATCCAGAATCATGGCTCCTCTGAGAAACTTAGGGGCAAGTTATTTAAGTGTTTGTGTTTTGGTTTTCTCTAACTTTTTTTCTTGTGTAAAACAGGGAGATAATGGTCAGAGTCATGTCTGACTCACGTTAGTCCTTTGTGAAAGTGAGAACAAAGCTACAGCCAGGAAAATAAAGCATTCACATACTCAACTGCATACGGTGTTGCTGATAAGTGTACCTAGTGCATGTGGCTTTGGGCATTAAATACCAGTGTGAAGAAAGTATTCAGGCAATGCTTGACCCAAAGCCCTTACACCACAAGTATTACTTATTATTACATTCATTAAGCATTCTGAGGACCTATGTTTGATGGCATGCTCTTTGGGAACTGTTGAATTAGACAGATTGATTTGGGGGCAGTTGCAAATATCTTCCTTGTTTGAAACTGAGCTGAATTCTGCTTAACTCAGTGGCTTCACAACTTAGCGGACAGCACTACACTTAGGAATTAGAATCTCATCTGTGAAAAACTTTAAATATCCCGTTTTGACACAGTCATTCAACGCCTGAATCTTATCCTTAAGAGGTGTATAAAGAAATCTACTATGAGCATTTGTGAAGAAATTGCCATTAATGTGCATCCTAGTCACAGGATGCTAGAAGGAAACACATCAAAATGTAATCAGAGGTTGAATCTGTGGTGCTGGATTTTTATTTCTTTGTTTTCTTTACTTCCATACTCAAGCTTTCTATTTTCATAGTAAAAAAAAAATCAAAAATCTAAAAGTAACTCTTGCCTGTTTGAGGTCCGCATGAAGATATTTCATTTTTATGCACGTTTCTTTCTTCATGCCTGTCAGGTACTCTCAGGATCAGAGTGGGGCAACCTGCTGCTTTGGGAAGGCAGCCTCATCAAGGTGGAGCTCTGTCGAACTGGCATGAAGTCTTGTCACCAAGGTCCCATTAACCAGATAATGCTGGATGAGGGGGAAGTCATTACCGCTGGGTCAGATGGCTGTGTCAGGGTAAGGCATCAGCACTCCAGTTAAGACTTGCAGATCACCTAGGAGGTTTTGTCTTATAGGCTGCTTCGTGAAGGGGGTCAATGGTCACTTATTTCTAAGACCAACTCATTTTCAATAATGCTTCTCACATGGTAAATATTTGCATTTTTGTCAACATTAATTGGAACATTATGAAGGGATCTCTTGTTCTTGTGCTTCAGGTGTTGATATAGGAGTTTCAAGAAATGAAAGCTCATATTAGCACCAGATAAACAATGGGCACACATCCTTTCAAAATACCCACTATGGGCAGGCATTTTCTAAGGAATGAAAATGCTGAACTTTCTGTTTGAAACAGGGTCTCACTGTGTAGCCCTTACTAGTCTGGAACTTACTATACAAAGCAGACTGGCCTTGAACTCTCAGAGATCTGCCTGCCTCTGTTCTCCAAGGGCTGGGATTAAAGGTGTGCATCACCATGCTGGTGGTGAGAATGCCAATTGGAAACAGTCTCAGAGATGTGTGAATGGGGGTTGCTGTGTACAGCCCTTACCAAGTCTTTGTGCTAGGGAACTCATTGAGTTCACTGTGAACACTGTCCTACCTAAAGCCTGGAGGAAGCTGGAATATTGCCTCAGAAACTAAGTCTCCCAAGTTGCTGTTCTGTCCTCTGTTTCCCATTCACCCTGTATGGCACCTCCTGTGAGTACCACTGTTCTTAATGAACCTGGACTCTTGTGATTTGCCCTGGAGTCCTTTTGGTACATGGTCTTCTGGAGCCTTCTAGCTCTTAAATTCCTCGAGACCAATTTGCACTGTCCACATACTCTTGAATGTATGGGTTTCCACTGGAGGGTGCCCAACTTACCAGGGGCTGTACTCTTAGAGAAAACTAAGCTAACAACTCTCTCCAGGAGGCTAACAACCGCCGATAGCTCCATGGCTTGGGGTAGACTTGTGCGCCTAACTCCCCTCTCCATGTTGGGATTTGGTCTGGCTAGGGCTTGCATGGCTTCTGTACATGTTCTCACAGCTGTTGTGAATTCCTATGTGCAGCTGTCCTTCTGCCCAGAAGATAATGTTTCCTTCTAGTCATCCACCACCCCAGGCTCTCACTCTCTTTCTGCCTCATCTTCTGAAACGATCCCTGAACCTTTTTGGGAGGCAGGGGGCATACGGGTATAATATGTTCCATTTAGGGATGAGCACTGTTCAGTCTCTTACTCTCTCTCCCTTTGCCAGTGTTAATCAAAACAGAAAGAAAATAAAAGCTTCTCAGATGAGGGTTGAGAGATGCACTGATCTATGGGTATAAGAATAAGTCATTGGAAGCTGGGCGGTGGTGGTGCATGCCTTTAATCCCAGCACTCAAGAGGCAGAGGCAGGTGGATCTTTGTGAGTTCGAGGCCAGCCTGGTCTACAGAGCGAGTTCCAGGAAAGGCGCAAAGCTACACAGAGAAACCCTGTCTCAAAAAACAAAAAACAAACAAAAAAAAGAATAAGTCATTGGGAGTTGGTTTAATGCTATGTCTATTTAACTGCATAATAGTAGCAGGTTTTTCTCTTAGAGCCTATAACCTGTCTAGCCATAGATTCTTAACCAAATAATGGTGTCAGGTATGGGTATGGGTTGCATCTTGTGGAGTGGGGCTTAAATCCAATATGAAAGTTGGTTACTCCCATGATGTGTGACACTTCTGCACCAATGGACATGTCTTCCCAGACCAGTCATTACTAGAGCTCTCCAGGGTCATAGCTGGCTATGATCGACGATTGCTTTTCTCCCCCAGTAGCATGTATAGCACTTTCCGGCACTGGGAAAGCTAGCCAGTCTGTACTATGAAGCTCCCAGGTCTGTACCAACTTGGTTTTGCCATGTTATGACTCAAGCGTATGGCATCTTCAGCAACAGGGTCTCACTGTCAAATTTTGGAGGGTCATCAAGAGCATTGTCAATAGCCTGTAATGTTTGGTGGTCTATGGAACCTCACTGGCCAACAACTCCAGAAGAAGTCACTCATACCTGACACCTTTTATTGGTTAACCTCTGGTGTCTAGGTTAGGGGGCATTATTGTCGTGTTATAAAATACTTTCTTATTGATTTTGTCAGATATGGGACTTTGAGACAATAGACACTGCTGATACTATAGATGACACTGGATTGTTGGAGATAGAGCCGATTAATGAACTTCAAGTAGACAAGAATGTCAACCTCTTCTCAATGATAAAGATGGATGAAATTGGAAATAATTTTTGGCTGGCTCAGGTATGTTACATTCTTCTGTTTTGGCTTTTTAACTGTACCAGGACATAAACTTAAAATAGAAATAGAATTAATTGTTTGGGCTAGAATGCTCCATGTTACAGCATTATGTGATTGCCTTGCTTATTATATGTGTATAGTCTTAAATATATAGAAGATTTTTTTTTGGTTTTTCGAGACAGGGTTTCTCTGTGTAGCTTTGATATAGAAGATATTTTAATATATTTCAATCACACTCTATAATATATGTAAGCACTAGATGTTATTGTTGGCCCTCATTTTAATAAATCACAGGAATAATGATTTTAATTTGGTGAAAATTAAAAATGATAAAATATTATTAGCTATTTAATTTTTTAGGATGCCAGTGGAGCCATATGGAAGCTTGACCTTAGCTTTTCAAATATTGTAAGTGCCCATTTTCCTTATCTTCTCCTAAATGCTACAGTAAAAATTGTTTGGTATTTTTAAAACTCTGCTTCATCTTTCTCCACATTAGATCATTGTTTCTACCAAATGAAAACAGGACTGTCATTATGCATTGCTCATTTCCCAAACATATGGAGTCTTCCTTTATATTACCTCATGTGATCCTCACAGCTGCTCTGCTGAGCAGGCAGGAAGACCTGGGAAGTGGCATTTGATGGGATCTGTGTAAAATCAGTCATCAACCTCAGAGCCAAGAGTCCATCTGGTTTTCCTAATTCTGAAGTCCAGCGCTCTTTCTAATCTGCCATACTTTAAAAAGTTCTCTCTCAGAGTAACACCACACATTATGTTACAGGGTTCTATTTACATTTCTTTAAAGTTGACTTTAATTCTATATTGCTCTGTTTTTGATATCTGTTGCTCTTTGTCTATTCTCAGACCCAGGACCCAGAATGCCTCTTCTCTTTCCATTCTGGGGCCATCGAAGCCTTGGCTGTTTCTCCTCTCACTTATCTCATGGCTACAACTGCCTTGGACTGTAAGTATAAACTATCTCCCAACCCCGTGTGTGCATGTGCGTGTGTGTGTGTGTGTGTGTGTGTGTGTGTGTGTGTGTGTGTGTGTTGTGCACACATGCATGTTCATGTATATGTACATGTGTTCTGGTGTGTGTGTATGTGGTAGCCAGAAGGTGACATCAGTTGACTCCCTCTATTGCTTTCCAACCTATGTTTTGAGACAGGGTCTCTCACTGACCCTGAGTCACCAACTGTTAGACTGACCAGCCACGAAACTGCAGGTATTCTCTTGTCCCTGCCTCCCCAGCTCTGGGGTTAGCAGCATGTTCCACCATGCCTGGCTTTTTCATGGATGATGGGGATCCCAAGTTGAGTCCTCATGTTTGTGTGAAGTGCACAGACTGCAGCAGACACAATTAGGGATTAGACTAAAGACATAACTATAAATTATTTATGAAAATGCTACTCCTTTTTTAGTAACCACAGGTATGCCCTTTCTGTTCTCACCACGTTCCTTTTCTCTCGACTTTGGGTATTTATAATCTTGTAGACTGTGCAAAGGGCCACTTTTTTGTTGGTCAATCACAACTTGTGCCTCTTATCAAACTATCAGAGGGTCCAATGAGATGGAGAAAAAGAGGCTTGAAGGGAAGAGATGGAGAGGATCACAGAACACATGTGATGTGGAAGAGAAAGGAAGAATACTGGGGATAGGTGGAGACAGTGGGGATGGGGCTAGGGGATGGAGGGGGCAGATGATGTCTGTATGTGGGCGAAATCAACTAAAACTAAGTATGTATGAATGTGCCGCAAGGAAATCTGTTACTATGTGTGTTCATTTAAAAACAATTAAGAAGAAAAAAAGCAATACAAATTTAAAAGGCTATTAGGCTATCAGTTGATCTGAGTTACTGTATTTAATCCTGTAATATTTACTACATGAAAAGTGAGCCAAGATTGTTTAAAGAAATAATATGTTTATGACTTGTTTCTTTTAAAACTTTTTTTCCCTGTAGGTTTTGTTCGTTTCTACGATTTTGCTAGCAAGACTCCTTTGATTCAAATGAAATTCAAACAGGGAGGTACTTCCCTCACTTGGGTACCCCGAACAGTAAGTCTGTTCTTTTAATCAACTTCCACCAAAAACACTAGAAAATACACTGTATCGGAGATACTTTTGTAGCGATGTAGTTATTTTATAGCTGAGAATTTTAGAAGTATAAATATTTCAAGTTGGTTTATTTTACCTAGAACATTGCAGAAATCATCTCATGTTTTCACTGTTAAGGGTTCATTTTTCTTTGATGAAAATCTTTTTTTTTTTTTTTTTTTAGATCCCCCTGCCTTTGCCTCTCGAGTGCTGGGATTAAAGGCGTGTGCCAC
Source organism: Peromyscus eremicus (assembly GCF_949786415.1). Classification (NCBI taxonomy): domain Eukaryota; kingdom Metazoa; phylum Chordata; class Mammalia; order Rodentia; family Cricetidae; genus Peromyscus; species Peromyscus eremicus. The sequence goes on along the minus strand of NC_081428.1, from coordinate 50,354,550 downwards.
CACCGCCCAGCGAAAATCTATTTTTATGCCACTTGTGGCAGAGGAATAGCTCTGTTTTGCAAAGTAACCATGCAACCGAACTTGAGGCATCTCCTGTTCATGCAACCACACTTTTAAACTCCATGGGACTATTTGGGGAGTCTTCTGTCCATGCAACCACACCTTTTAAAACACCATGGGACTATTTGGAGAATGATTAATTCTTATTTGGGGATTAAATCACAGAGAAACTGGTTCAGGCATGCCTCAGCTCTGGCTTTCTGTTACTGTTTGGATAAAGACTACTTTCAATGTATCGTGTAAGATGTTCTGTGTCCTGGTGGCTTCTGGTTTCTACCTCCAGTTCTTACGGTAACATGGCTTCTTCACTCTAGTCTGCTCTCATAAGGCTGAATTCTCCTTGAATTCTGCTTTCTCCTGACACTGGATCTTTGCGCAGGCTCTGTCTGCTCTCACGGGTTCTTGTTCCACCTTCTTGTATCTAGTTAGTTCTGGACCAAGCACCCTCCCATCTCAGCTTTACCATCTTGGCCTTAGAGGAGTCCTCAATCTAGGTTGGCTTTATTTGCTAAATGCTCTGAATGGCTGTGTTTCTTTCCTTTGGCGCCCGTGTTAGCTCATATTTTATACTCATTTACATGTTAATGGGGGACATTCAGTCCATTTGTGTTCACCCCAAACTGCTGGTGACAGGTGCCTCTTATACAGGAGGCAGGCATGCTGTTAGTATTGCTCACTGGAAGCTTGAATTGCCTTAGATGACTCTGCTTGTGGTCAAAAATAGATAAATACCCTGGAATTGATGGAGGTTGCCATAACATGGAACCAAGACTTGAACAGGGAAGCCAGTGCTAAGTTATCCAAATGTGTGTGTGTGTACCAAGAATTTCTTAACTAAATCCCGATCCCCTGCGTTTCATTGTTTCCAAGGTAAGCTACGGTGGTGCACAGATTGTCATAGGATTCCAAGATGGTGTTGTGCGGATTCTTGAACTTTATGATCCAAAAGGAATTACACTTTTTGCAGGACGGAAGAAAGTCTTAGACGCTGAGTTACATATGAAATATGTCTTCAAACCCCATACTGCTGAAGTCACGGCTTTAGCTTATGAACGTGATGGGGAGATTCTAGCCACCGGGGTAAGTGTGAGATTCACTCTCATTTCCTATTGGAATCCATGCCTAGCTTCCCTTTTAAGTCCGCCTATTTCATTGTGCCTTATATACCAATTTTTTTTTTTAAAGATTTATTTATTTACTTATGCAGCATGTATGACTGCAGGCCAGAAGAGGGCACCAGATCTCATTACAGATGGCTGTGAGCCACCATGTGGTTGCTGGGAATTGAACTCAGGACCTCTGGAAGAGAAGTCAGTGCTCTTAACCTCTGAGCCATCTCTCCAGCCCCTTATATACCAAATTTAATTCACATTTTTGCTTTCTTATTTTTTTCAGTGCAGTCTGTATATAATATATGAGAATAGTCTCTAAGTTAAGTTTTAATGCTTATTTTGAATGAGTAGAAAATTTCAATTGGAATCATGTTGGATGAATTACCTATAATCACTAGTTTATAACATAGGTGTGTTCTTAAGGAGGGCCACCTTAGGTGAGGCTTATAAAGTTCATCGAGAGAGCTCTTACCTAGCGTGTAGAGGGCACTCCTTTGATCCTTCATACCCCCTAAATGCAAACCACAACAAAAGCCTGCCTCAGATAGAGCAAACAACTCTATAATCTACAGGAAGAAGTCAGCAGATGCACTGTAGAATTATTTTATATTCTATTTATATTTTATATTATATATGTGTGTGTATGTGTGTAAATATATGTGTGTGTGTGTATATATATATATATATATATATATATATATATATATATATAGTAATCACATTTCTAGAGCTATGTACTGAAACACTTGGGGAAAATGAATCAAAATATTTGAAATCATATATATATATATACATATAATATTAATCTGGAACACATAACCATTGTGTCTATAAGTGTAAACTGAATAGACTATGTGATACTAAATCTTTGTGCTCTATGGGCTTGATGTCATAGTAATATATATTGGGTGTGCATGTCTCTTTTTTTAATTTTCTAGAGTAAAGATAATACTGTCTTCTTATTTGAAGTGGAAAAAGATTACAAGCCAATCGGTTATTTTAACACTCCCGGGCCCGTTTGCCAGTTGATGTGGTCTCCGGCCAGTCATGTAAGTCATGAGTGTTTGTCCTCAAGAATAAATCTCAGTGTCTGTAGCGAGAGGTGCCCCCCCCCCCCCCAACACTTGGGGCTGCATTTCTTTTATTCCTATTTGGCAAAAACCCATCCCCGAGTTACCCCAACTAATTTGCCTAATTTGCTACCAGTGCCAGCCAGAGACTGTAGGAGATAATCCTATGTCTCCTGCAGAATACAGTGATTTAAGTGAGTTCTCCACAGCCCCGGAGATGGCTCTTTGATCAAAGCCTTGGCCACCTCGAACCCTCGACACTTCACTCCTCCTCTCTTTCTCTCAGCATCACTTCCCAGAGAGGCCTGGGCCTCCGCACTACCCCCTAGAGTCTCTCCGACTTCCGTCTCCCTGCTCTTCTCCTTCTACCATAGAGGAGCTGCCCCGCTTCCTACTTAGCAGCCGTTCATTCTGCCCCCGTCCATGGACGGCCTCCTGCTTTTCTTCACTATTTGACATTATCTCTCTCACTTTTCTGACATATGCATTTAGCCTTCCCTGCTGCTCACGGGGTAATTTTCAACGCTGATCCTGTGTTCTGCAGCTATTGCCCCCGCCTTCCTCCTCCCCTCCCCCACCACCCATCTCATATCTCGGCAGCTCTCCGGAGGATTGACTGTCCCAGGGACGCCATTGCTTTCTATACCACTCCATCCTCCCTCTGCTCCTGCCTGCCCTCTAGTTTCCCGATTCCAGACCGGGTAGCTCTTCTGAAGGCACCACTAATACCCACCTGGTGTTTGATTCTTATCTCACTTGATATGGTAGCATCGCTTGATCCCGTTGACCTTTCCTTCCCTTTTGAAATATCTTCTTCCTCTAATGTTAGTGCTTTTCTGCTCCCAGCTCTTGCATCTGGCCAGGCCTTTCAGCCAGTCGGCCGGTGTTAAATCCCTTCATGCCTTGCCCTGGCTCCCTTTCCTCCTGTGACTTTGCTCTGGGTGATGCCTTCTGAGCCCGCCATTTTCCTAAAGCTCGAATGTGCCCCCAGGACACTTGCCGTAATGTCTCCTCTTTACAGAACGGTGCTCACACCTCAACTCATTTTGTAAGTATATTTTATTCATCTGTGCCTTCAAGCTAGATGCCACTTTCTCAGGAAATCATGCACAATCTGGAAGTTCTTGTGGTCTCTTGGAAGGACTTTTGCAATTAAAATTTATATTAATCTGTGTGAAATGGACAGGCTCTCCCTTTGGAGTCAAATTCCATAATGGGAGTGAGGACAGCAGCCTTTCTTACAATTCCGTCTCTAGCATGTAACAAAATGCAGAGAATGTGGTAGATAAATAACAAATTGTACCAAGATGGGGATTTCCCAGATGTGGTTTGGGGAGGAAAAAACTTCTGTGCTGGACCAATCCATCTGGGATCTGTTTTATGTGAGTGGAAGTCAAGGCTGAAGCCTTCTTGAAGCACACCTATGGAGAGAGAAGAGAATTGGAAAGAAGACAAAGACCTTGAGAGCATCAACGTTTAAATTAACTTAGGTAGACAGAGGATGGATTGTCAAGGGTGACAGAGCTGAGAAGTTACCCACAATTCCTCAGCATTTCTAATTAGAACATTCTGCCCTTTAGGCTAACAGGTTTCACAACTGTATATTTGGCTAAGGAAATAAGTTATGGTATCTTTAAAGGAAACAAATATAAATCTAACTTTAGTAAAAAGGTTAGGGATTAGTAATTGAATGATAATAACTAATATTAATATTAATAACTAACACTAATAATCATTAGTAACTAGGATTGTTACTAATACCTGCAGTGGTATATTATCTTTTAAAATGATTACTATATTTTTCCCTGCCTTGTTATCTTTTCGAACTTGTAGAAATTTGCCTACGTGTAAATGATATGCATGTTTCTTTTTTAGCCTGAAAGCACCTTGATGACTCTGTGTGAGAATGGCTATATTCTTGAATCTCTAATTCCAACTATTAAGGATGTAGATGATCATGATGTCGTCTCCTATGAAATCCAAGACATCGTTCTCAGATGTTTCCATTTCTCCAGCGTCAAATCTAAGATTCTGGTATGAGATAGTCGTGAAACATCACCTCCCTTCTTTTCCTTTCATTTGAATACGCAGTACCCTGTAAGAGATTCTGGGAGAATAGGAATAAAATAAAGTAAGACAGATCCTGGCCTGAAGGAGTCTACACGCGGGTAGGAAGGTGGCTGACTGTGGTAGGAGGCAGCCAACTGCAGGAGAAGGCCGTAGTAGGTAGATAACTAAAATCCACGTACAAGGAAAGGAACTTGGGAGTGTGCAGGAGTGATGTGGCTGATGGATGGATGGATGGGGGCGTTAAAAAATGCCTACCTGGAAGCGACAATGAACACTCAGAGGATGGGAAGACGTTTGAGAGAATGAGAGGAAGAGAGAGGTAATAACGCCGGGAGACCCCTAGAGAGCCTGCCACTTAGAGTTTGCGGCATTTTCAGGAGGTGGAGAAAGGCTGTTGAAATGGCAGATGTAACGGGATCCGAGTAAAGGTCCCTTGTGATGCCAACCAAGCCACCCCAGTTGGAGGCACTGTGAGGCCTGGGGAAAAGAGGATTGGTGGGAAGAAATCATACAAATTGAGAAGCTAGTTCGCAGGGGTAAATAGGAGATGGGGCTACCAGTACTGGGGGACTCCACATTGGACAGCTGGTGATATTGAATGCCTACATCACAGGGTTACAGGAGCTGGGAACAAGTGTCCTCATTGCCTGTTTTAGTGCACATGGTTCTCGGGTTTACAGTAACAGGCTTTGAGGAAAAAACCCAGCACGTTCTTTCTCTTATAGGAAGAATGACAAAATGATTTCAATAAAACGGGTATCAAGGAGATTAAGCAGAAATGATGTTTATCACGAAGATTGGAATCTTAATGATAAAAGTATATCCCCAGAGGGTAGTAATGTGTAAATGGTGTTGTTATAGCCAAGCTCTGGGAGTTTCTAGAACCCATCTTCCTTCTAGAACTTTTGTCACACTCAGCCAAAGAATAACGTGTTTTTTAAATGCCTATTATCTTTTTATAAAGAGATTAAAGGAAATTGAAAGGAGAGAAAAAATAAAGGAGTTGAAGGAGAAGGAAAGGGAAGCCAAGAGGAGGAAGCTAGCGGAACTAAGAGAAGCATTTGGAGAAGAGGAATTGGTGGAGGAGGAGGAGAGCGATGAGGAGGAAGAGGAGGAAGAGGAGCCGCTGCCTCCCATCTTCACCCCACCAATCCCCTCTCCTATCCTCTGTGGCTTTTACTCAGAGCCCGGGAAGTTCTGGGTGTCGTTAGTAAGTAAAAATTCCAAGACTTCCCCTCAGCCCTTGGCCAGTCCGGTTGATGGTCACTGTTTTTCACCACATTCGTTCTCGTGTGTGCTGAGAATTTAATTTTTAACTGTTGATGTAGCTGTGAGTTTTAATATCAATTACAGGGTTGGTTTTTTTTTAATGTATCATCCTGACATCTATTTTAAATATGTCTACCTTTTGTATCTGCTGACACTTCATTCCAAACTCACATGTTCAGGAATACCAAAGTTGGGAAAATTCAAGGGTAGCTGGTCAAAGAACAAAGCGGTCAGTCCTTCACCCGCATCCATTTTACTGCTGTTGTTGTTTGGTTTGGTTTTGAGCTCGAGTTTGAAAACACCAGCTCTTGTGGCAGGACTGTGGAGTGTGAGTCTGCTAACGTCTGTGCTGTGTGGCCTACGAGAGACTAGGAGTCTGTGTGTTTTCAAGGGCCGCATTCCACGCCAGTCAAAATAAGGAAGAATAATGGACATTACAAAGACTGATACACAAAAGTGTCACACGGTGTGTGGGGAAGGTTTTATGTCCTCCATTTATAGACCATTTGTTTTATCATGAAACATTTTCTCAATATATTGCAAAGAAAGATTTTCTTCATTATAGATCTTACAGTTTTCACTTCTGAGTGTACACACACATACACACTCATGCCCCCCCCCCACAATGTAACTGGTTTATAATTATGTGGGAGCATTATTACTAATTCATACTTGGTCTTAGTCTTTAAAAACCAAGGCACGGAGCCCTTAACGGACACGGCCAAAGTCAGTTAAGCAATACAAAGTGGAGCTAGGATCTCTGACAATCGGGGTTTATAGTCCCTGCTCTTAGGCATTAAGCTCCATCATGAGGTAAAGCACAGATCACAGAGGTAGCACTCACCTTGCTTGATCCAGTCACGTACTTACTCTCCCTGTAGCCAAGCAGATGCCATAGAAAAGCTGGCTTCATTTTGAAGTCATGACTCCAGTCCTTGAATCAGGACTCCCACTGCTGGTCAGTTCTACCGCCCAGTCATGTTTACTTTACAAATTATTATTTCAATTTCTTCTCCCCACAAACATTTTGTAACTTGCCTGTCTCTCCAGACACTCATAATTCATAGAGAAAATAAAGGAAGTCAGATGGAATCTCCTGATTTTTTTCCATCTCTAGCACCCTGCAGAGATCTCTCTGTGCTCTGCTTTGCCTGTTACAATTGGTGGGTGTTGCTTAGCAACTTGCTCAGGGCAGTGTTCCAGAAGGCCTCTTGGGTCTTCTGCTTTTCCCCTCATACTCCACATGATTTTGCTTCTGAAACAAACTACTTACCGTGTATCATCAGCTCCTGTCCTTTCAATTTCAATCCTTACCACCAGCACACGAAGTTCCTGTAATTTCTGACCCCTCCTCCATTGCTCCTTTAGAGGAAACCTGAAAACATTGTCTGGAGCCATCATCAACTCCTCTTCACCTCTTAGCTGATCTTCAACCAATTCCTTGGCGTTTTATCTCCATCTCCTCGTTTCTCCAACGATTTCTGCGTTACCAGGCTTAGCGGTGAATTCTCTGTGTATTTGACCTGTTCACCCGTTGACTCTTCCTCCTCCTTAAAATGCTTCGATTTCTTTTCTTGGCTTCCAACACAAGATCATAGCCATCACTGTTATTTTGGGGTGCCGGGTGTTGAACCCAGGGCCTCACGCATGCTGGGCATGCACTCTACCACTAAGCTGTGTTGCCACTTCTTCTTGGCTTCCAGGATGTCACACACACACAATGGAGGAGTGTCAGGGAGGCAGTGGTGGATGGATATGAACCGAATGTGTTATAGAAGTGCAGGAAGTTTTCAAAGAATAAACTTAAAATTTTTAAGAAAGAAATCCTGGAATGTTAGGTTCTCGGTGTGTGAGCAAGCTGGTCTCCTCGTGTACCTACACACATGGTGCATGCATTCTTATAGACACCCACACATATACATCTAAATGATATAAATCACAATAAAAACTTCAGAAAATAAAACAAATCAAAAATTCGATAGAATAGTTTATTAGAAACTAAACACAATGAGAATTAAAAGCTAGTAGCAACTCCTCCTAAAACCATTTCAGAGGGGAGAGACTTTAATAGATTATTTTCCAAAGAAAAAAATACAAATGTCCAAGGACCACATGAAAAGGCATTCCACACTACCAGTCAAAGGCCATAATGGGTTGCCTCCCACCCCATTTCCCTTCCAATGCCATGTCCTTTTTAAACAAATATTGTTATTAATAAACCCCTAAATCCATCTAGGGCTGTCTATATCCACATGGATGTGTATCAGCAGCCTTTGGGAGAATCTGCTCCAAGACCACACCCAGGGTATGCAAAAAATCCATGAGTGTGGCGAGGGCTAGACTTTCTCTATCTGAGGGGTATTAGGAAAAGCACTCACGTGTTCTGATGGTAACTTTCTTTATTACTGCATCATGAAAAACAATCTCTCTATCTCCACACAGTTGCATATCTCTCCACACTGTTACATCTGTCTTCTACACAGACACATGTCTCTACATACAGTTACATCTCTTTTCTACATAGCTCCACATCTCTTTTCTACACACATCTCTCTTCTACACATCTCTCTCCTACATATCTCTTCCTACACTCATCTTCACACAGCTACTGCTCCATCTCTCTCTCCTACGTAGCTACTCATCTTCTACACAGCTCTCTCTGCATGCACCACCTTCTACACACAGCTCTACACAGCTCTTTACACAGCTCTCTCTACATAGCTCTGCACTGCTCTTTACACAGCTCTCTCTACTTAGCTCTTTCTACACGTACCTCTTTCAACAACCAAACTGTGGACAATTATGAGTTACATTTTCAGGATCCAACCCACTCTAATAATACACGATAAGTCACACAGTTTCTCTCAGGCTAGGGAGGTCGAGCTGACTGGGCATGGTGAGTAAAGTAAGCAGGTAGCTCTAAGAGGTCAGGGTTCCCAGACAGTGAGGGACATTGAAATTCAGGACTTAAGCAATAAACAGTTAGTTGGCTGAACCTTGAGTCTTGTAATATAAACTGATGTTGGGATTATGTACAGAGAGTCAATTGCTGAGAGAATTATGTCTACTGTAGTTACTTTGTGCCTGACTTTGGTTCAACAAACAGACACTTGGGAATTTGTCCTTGTACAATTTGTCTCCAGGGGCAACTAGTGTATTTTGGATTTTCTCTGAAATCTAAAATCAGCTAAATGTGTAAAAAACTGTCTTTGTAGCTGAGAATACTGTTATTTTCCTATGTCAGTCTGAGTTAAGAAAAATATCCTAGTATTATTTCTATTCACCAAACTTATACAGCTGAAGTAGAAATCATCTTCCTGATCATCCACAGCTATATGTGTGTCCAGTAGATGGAATATATCCATGAGATAAGCACACAAACAGTGGGGGGAAATACCCATAACTTTTTAGGGAAGAAATGTAGTGGCACATGAGAAAATTACAGGCAGAAGCAACCAGTTTTCAGAGTCTGTGGTCCTGCAAGCCTTGCTTAACAAGATTCCTCCATCAGAGAGTTATTCATCTGGTAGGTTGATACCTGAATTATTAATTGCCATCTGTTGTATATTCTTAATGGCCACTGGCAGGTATGGGCAACCTACCACCAACCAAGTCCACAAAGGAGAGTCAGTCTCCTTCCCTTAGCAGCCAGAAATTCCCAGTATCTCCTCCTGCCAAAGGTGAGGCCTTGGGGAACCACCCTCCATCCATGTTGGAATTTTGACTGGCTTGGTTTCATGCAGGTTGTATGTAGATAGCCTAACCACAGTTGCTGTGAACTGATGTCATATCCAGAAGTCAGCATTTCACAGCTCTCCTTCCTATCTGCCAACTTTCTGTCCCTTCCTCCTCAATGTTCTCTGAGCCCTGGGTGGAGAGGAGGTTGATATAGTTGAGTTGTCCATAGCTCAACACACTTAATTACTTGAGCACGTTGACTGCCCAATACCCATTGCAAAAACAGGCTTCTCTGAGCAAAGTATAAGGGAGTTCAAATCTCTGGGTATAAACAAATATCCACAAAGCAGTTTGACAACTTGGCCATGTAGCAAATTAACTGAAACCTCCCTCTCCCCCTCCCCCTCCTGCCACACCCCATCCCTATCATCTCCTTAGCAATGGCACTCTAGGATTTCAATAGAGTCCAGTGGGAAGTATAGTTATAATGTCCCCTTCTCTTTGGAATATGCCCAAGAAACTGAGGGTAGATCTGTTCAGGTTCTTTGCCTCTGATCTCCCACTTGACCTGCTTCAGGCAGAAAAACAGTACTGCATGCCCGGCTTACTCCTGATTCTCCCTGTTTTTGGCCTTGCAACTTGGGTGGCTCCCAAATGCTTTCAAACACAGGTTGTGTTACTTTTTTCTGGTTATCCCCAGTGGGTAAGGTTAGCTGAAACAATCCAGTCTGCCACTGGCCAGAGTGAAAACTTAGTTTTTTGATTTTTCAGGTGGATAATTTTGTTATGTTTTGTTGTTGTTGTTGTTATTTACTCATTTATTTTGTACATAGATGTCCAGGGCAATTTCTACTTAAGCTGTATAAGTTTGGTGAATAGAAATAATACTAGGATATTTTTCTTAACCCATCCATATAGAGAAAGAAAGCAACTTAGAACTATGTGATTGCTACAAATTCTTACTAGTCTTCCCTTTGTGTAGTGAGATGTATTTTTCCCCTAACTTGCCTTTCCTGCAAAACTAATAGTATTTAAAGTTGCCCCCAAACCGAAAAGTAACTGTGAAAACAATGATCTACAAAGCCTATTGTTGGTAAATACTTGTGTATGCAGAATACCACTTCAAGTCATAGAATACAGTTCATTTGATACTCAGAGGTGAAGTCTCTCTTGAACTGACTTCTGAGTAGAAACTCATCATCATCATAATTACTTAATTGCATATTAATGGGCAATGGAGACACAGAAATAATATCTACCTTTAACTATCGAAATCATGCAGCAGAGGATGTTTTAAAGCATTGTTTTGTGCTTTAAATTGGAAGTGACCTAAAACCCCTCCGGGAATCAGGTGTGTACTATGTTCACAAACCAGCTGCTGCACTTTCTCTCTTCCAGGGCAACTATGATGCTGGTTTTCTCTATCACTGTCAGTTCCCCCCCTTTTTCAGTGACAGTGATTTCCAAAACCAGGCAGATGAACCATTCGATTTCCGCTTTCTTGAGGATACAGAGGACAACCCCATCCAAACATTCGCTTTCAGGTGAAGAGAACTTAAAAAAAAAAGAAAAGGATTTTAGTGTCTGTGTCTTTGTGTATTCTGGATGCCTTGGTTTCTTTTCCTGTTGCTGGAATAGAACACCCAGACAAAAACACCTCAAGAGAGAAAGGGTTTACTGGAGCTCATATCCCGGGTCTAGTCCACCATGGTCGGGGCGCCAAGGCAGCAGGATCACGTTATGTCTGAAGTCAGAAGGAGAGAGCCATATATACAAACAACTGTTCAGCCTACTTTCTTCATTTTATACACTCTAGAAATCCCTGCTCTAGGAATGGTCCCACCCACAATTAAGCTGAGTTTTCCCCTTATCCATGAAAATAATTGAGATAATCCCTTACAGGCATTCCCTGAAGGCCATCTTCCTGGAGATATTAGATCCTTTCAGGTGGACAACAGTAACCATTGTAAATGGAATTGTCACTTTTTAAAGATCTATTTACGTGAAGGGAAACACACATGGTACCTGGTTAAATTAATCAAATGGGCAAACAGAATTAAAGCTAGGCCTAGGCTTGAAATTGTTTTTAAACCCTGTGGGTTTTGTGCCGGGTGTTGTATCCCAGTTTCTGTTTATCACACTGATCTCTTTTCATTTACGTACAAAGACGTGATTGCATGGTAAACTAACAAAGGGCCAGGCCCCCAGTGATTCTGAAGCAACAGCAAATTGAACTGCTCTCCATTTAGTAATTGAGAACTGAGCACAAATGCCAGCCATTGTTCTGAGGCCTGGGGACTAGCTCCAATTTCAAAGCAGCTCTCCCTCCCTATCTTTTTGTGTTAGTTCACTACAGCTGCTGTGACAAAAACACCCCGAAATGTGTGACTTAGACAGCAGAAACTGAGATTCTCACGGTCTGGAGACTAGAGTTCCAAGTCGAAGGTGTCAACAAATGCGGTTTCTCATGAAGTTGGCCTGTGGCTTTCTCATCTCTGCCTTGTTGGTGTGCCTTTCTCTTGGCCTTTCCCGTGTGCAAGGCATCTCTAGTGTCACTCTGTGACATCGTTTCCAAGGACACCAGCCAGACTGGATTAGGATTTATCCTTATGCTCTCATTTTAGCTTAATTACCTCTTTAGAAGTCCTTAACTTGCAATATAGTTACACTTTGGAGCATTGGATCTAAGACTTGAGTGTGTGCATTTTGGTGGTACACAACTTAGTTCTTAACATCATTTGCTATTTAAACTTAAACATTATGTCACTGGTGGTATGGCTCAGTGGGTAAAGGTACTAGCGGCCAAGCTTGATGACCAGAGTTCAATCCCCAGGACCCACCTTTGTAAAGAGAAAACCAACTCCCACTAGTTGACCTATGACCTTCACAAACCAACTCACTAAATATGCCGTGTCCTGCCTGGTTTGGGTCTTAGAACCCCAGCAGGGGAGGATGAGGGAATGAAGAATGGACAGACACATAGATACACATACTGTGAGGACAGGGTCGGTGGGATTCTCTACTTGGGATGTCAGTATGTTTGCTAGGTATAACACAGAAAGAGAGCTCAGCTCACCTTGGTAGGAGGTCTCTATTGGCCAGCAGTCTCCAGCTGTAAACACCTGGGGGAGGAAGCCACAGTACTAGCTTTTGTACACACTGATCAGCCTTTCATATATACTCCTCCTCAATCCCTAAGGAAAGCTTGGCCATTTACCTTGAGCCTGGCCGGTGTGGATAAGGGCTTTGCCACTTTCCCATGGATCAATTGGCCTTGCAGTCCTCACCAGGCCATGGCCATGTCAAGATACTCATCCTCTAAGAACTTCTCTCATTCAGGGTTTCCTCAGCTCCCTACATGAATAGGGGAAAAAAAATGAAAGGTTATATTCCAGCTTCTGACAATAATGCTTGACTCTTTTTGTCTCATAGTTCTAACCAGACTATGATGTTCTGCGGCATGAGAAATGGAGGAATTCGAGTGTATATCCTAAGTGAGAGTGACCCCTCACTGACTAGTCTGAAGGACTACTGGCATTTCAATGTGCACGACAATAATTACGGATGTGTAAAAGGCATCTCTGCTAGTTTTGACGACCAGTACTTGGTGACTGCTGGGGCAGATGGCAATATCTTTGTCTTCAGCGTGATTTCTCAAGTTGTGGCCGAGAAAGAAGCCAAAGCCAAAGTGCCATCTCCCAGGGTGTGTAACAGTTAGCCAATTAATTAACTAATAATGATAGCTGACTTTAAAATAAAGTCTTAAAGTATTGAGAGTAATTTGGACATGTTAACCTTATAATATAATCCATAATATCTGTAACCTATAGCTTATAACCTAGTATTACTGCAGTGTTATAATTCTGACTTTCTGTTGCTTCTGCATCAAATATTAGTGGCCCTGAATTCTTACTGTTATTAAAGTTACACAGCTCCCCACTGCATCAGATTTTCTTTATCAATCACTGTCTTAGCCAACGTTTCTTTCTTTTCTTTTTTCTCTCTTCAAAATGGGCAATATTTTTCAGGTCTGTATTTTCTTTTTCCGTTATTTACTTCTTAATATACTCTGATAGACCTCTAAAAATTTCAATAGTGCCTTCAACTTTCTTTAACATATTGATCAGAGTTGTTCCGAAGTATATTTTGAAAACTTTCCTATTGATATCTCTTGTCATTCTGTTTTATTGGTCTGTCTTCGGACTTTTTTTTTTTTCAATTAAATCTTATTCTTCTGGCACACCTATTTTTATTTTTTATTTTTATTTTTTATTTTTTTTTATTCAGCCCTAGACATTTTATGTGAAAAACTCAGGAGTTACCTTGATTCTTGGCATGTTGCTATTACCCCCTAAAGATTTAGCTTTGCTTCTAGAAAGCAGGTAGCAAGCCTACACCACTCTAGTCCAGTCAGTAGTGAGATATGATTTGCAATCAGGCTCTCCTTTCTGAGAAGGCCATTTTATTTCCAGTTTACTCACACGCCTAGAACATTTCATTTCAGGATTTCTTTTTTAAAAATTTAAGTTATTCTTTGAAATCTTCATGCACTTCTATAATGTATTCCATTCATATCCATTCACTACTACCTCCCTGAAACTCCTTCATTGTCCTCCACCCCACCTCACTTCCAATGCCATGTCCTCTTTAAACAGAAATTGTTATTAATAAACCCCTAACTCCATCTAGTGCTGCCGATAGTCACATAGATGTGGAATCATCCACCAGGGTAGGGGCAACTTACCACCAACCAAGTCCACAAAGGGGAGTCAGTCTCCCTCCGTCAGCAGCCAGACATTTCCAGTAGCTCCTCTGCCAAGGATGAGGCCTTGGGGGCCCTTCCTCTGTCCATGATGAAATTTTGACTGGCTTGGCCTTGTGCAGGTTTTGTGTAGGTGACCTAACCACAGACGTTGCAAACTGTTTTTCCTATTCCTACAGTTTGGGATTGAATCAGAGCCCATTCCAGAAGACATTGAAGATCCCAAAGCCTACAGGTATGAAACATTCTAATAACTATTGATCAGGCCTGGGATTTTACCAAACTGCCACTTTGCAGAAGCTGCCCAAGACAAGTGCATTTCCAAGTTATCCAATACAAATGGTCTCTTACGCCATTTCTGTGGAGAAATGATTATCATTTTACACTTCTGCTTTCAGTATTGAGAATGCCAGGAGGAAAAGGGAATATGACAAGCTAATGAAGGAAGTAGAAGAAATAAAAGCTGGCAAGAGAGAGCATATCAAAGCTTTGAGGAATCAATTTTGGAAACTGTTAGCAATGAATAAAGAACTACCGGTGCATATGCAGTTTCAACGGACAGTGAGTCTGAATGATTGGCTGTTATTTTAACATGTTCATCCTGGATTAGGATTACTATTTTGTCAGCCACAATGAATGCAGAGAAATCATTTTCCCAGTTAGCTCCCGTTGTCAGCTTAACACAGCCTAGAGTCATCTGAGGGAGTTTCAACTGAGGGATTTCCCAGATCAGATTGGCCCGTGCTACACCAGTGGGGGCACTGTCCTGATGTAGATTGGTGTAAGGACCCAGCCCACTGTGGGCACGAACTGCCATCCCTAAGCGGGTGTCTTAGGATACCTAAGAAAGCTGGCTGAGTGTGAGGCAGAGAGCCAGCAGTAATCAACATTCCTCTATGGTTCCTGCTTTGCTTCCTGCTTGGGTTCCTGCCCTGACTTCTGCCATTAATGAACTGTGACCCGGAAGTATAAGCCAAATAATCCTCTTCCTCCCCCAAGTTGCTTTTGGTTGTGGTGTTTTTCGAAGAGACAGAAAAGAAATTGGGACGTGATTATTAAATCTTCTTTTACCTGGCCAGTCAATGTATTTGCACCATCTCCAGGGCTGTAAAATTTGACACAGTTGGGATGGAAGCTAACGAACCTATGCAACAGGAAGTTGACTGCTGGATTTGGCTACCTCTATGACATTCTTTTTCTGTATTCAGTAAGACGATAAAATAAAAACACAGGTCGGGATATAGCTTGTCTGTTGGTTAGGTACATGTAGAGTTTTACTCTGTCATTTCACTTTTAATATGTCATTAGCTCTATGGGTCGAGTCACAAAACTTCTGAAAGACAACAGTATAGCTATAGCTATGAGGGCAATCACAGAAGTGTTTAAGCCAATTTTATATTCTTTACTTCTTTTGTGACTTTACTGTAAAACTCAATATGCCTGATAATCATTGAGCTATATATTTTTTCATTCTCCAAAAGTTTTATGTGCATGTCTAGTGTCCATGGAAGGCAAAAAGAGGGTTTCAGTTCCCTGGAACTGGAGTTACAGATGGTTGTGAGTCAAGATGTGGGTGCTGGGAACCAAACACAGGTTCTCTGCAAGAGCAGCAAGTGCTCTTACCCACTGAGCCATCCTTCCAGCCTCTTTATTTCATTTTCAACTATATCCTAAACAGAGTTATAGTTAAGAGTCTAATCAAGGGGCTAAAGAGATAGATTAGCCAATATGAGAACTTGAATTCCATCCCCGCTATTCTCATAAACAGGTGTGGTGGAGGATGCTTATAATGCCAGCCCTTGGTAGACAGAGACCGACATACTTGAGGCTTGCTGGCTACTCAGCCCAGCCTTACTGGCAAGCTCCAGGTCCCAGTGAGAGACTGTCTCAAGAAACAAAGAGGATGACTTTTGTGGAATGACACCTGGCTTCCACAGGCACACATAGGCATGTATACACACACACACACACACACACACACACACACACACACACACACACAGTAATTTAAAAACAAAATAAGAACCTTTTGATAAACAAATCAACTTATCTACAGGATTTCAACATTGATGCCATAATTCATGCGGAAATCAATAAGAAAACAATTTTCAAAATTCAGCAAGTGGAAAAGGAATTAGCTTGGGAAAAACAGAAATATGAACTCGGCCTGAAGAAGCTCCAGAACAGGTACATCTTCCCTCAAGTTAAGATGTTTGAAAGCACACTTTTGAGTCGTGTGTTGTGATGCCTGCACAGAGCCCAGGTGAACCATCTCAAGAAGCACCCAGTAAGCGAGTCCACACCTCAGGCAGCCCTCCTGTGGTTGCTGGGTCGTCCTGTGCTGTCTGCTCACTCCTTCTAGTTTATGTTGGGGATTTGGGTGACAATTATATTGTTAAAATTTATGTAAGGACTATTTAGTTTCTATTTTGACAAAGTATTTGTTTTATGCCAAATTAAAAGATGAACATGAAGGCATACATGTTTTTAAATAAAAAAAATCAAACATGATTAGAAGACTTAGAGGGAAAGATAGCATGCTCCTGAGCAATCACCTCCGCATGTCAGTTCAGCTTCCCAGAAGAAACAGATTTTTTTGCTCCTTATTGAGTTTTGATTTATAGACAGCAAAGTGCATACATCTTAATTGAACTGCCTGATACTTTCTTTAACATACACTAGAACATATATCTATGATTCCCAATGAGATAGAGAATATTTATCTCACTCCAGGTCCCTCATGGCTCCTTCCAGCTAATACCTTTTATCTGATAAGGAATCTCTATTGCCATACATCAGTTTTATCTGTGAACTTCATATAAATGCAGTGCTAAGTCTGATTTTTTTGCATCTAGCCTCCCTCATGCGATTATGTCTAAGATTATCCATAATATTCGTGGAGCTGTCTTTCTTCTTCTTATAGATTTATTTTAAGAGTGTGTGTGTGTGTGTGTGTGTGTGTGTGCGCACACACATGGACACCAGGTGAGGGCATTGGATCCCATGCAGTTGGTAGTTATGAGAGTTTGTGAGCTGCCTAAAGTGGGTTCTGAGACCTCAGCTCCAGTTCTCTGCAAAGGTAGCAAGTATTTTTAGACACTGAGTCATCTTTCCAGCCTCAAAATTCAGCCATTCTTTTGGTAGGCATTTGAGAACTACCCTTATATTCAGCTCCCCAGAGTCTGCCTACTTCATAGTGACTATGTACAAACAAATCTCATTAGCACATGTGTGTGAGCATGCACACCATAGAATTTAAGAAAACAAAATGTATCTTAAATATCTCAATGGAGTAACAATTTCTCACATCTTTGGTAAATAAATGTTAGTGAATCCCTTACTAGCACACAGATATTTACATTTTTATACCATTTACATGTTCTTATTTGATTAATTCCTACACAGTGCACATACATTGTTATCTAGAATGCATAGGGCAGTAGATTACATATATTCAGTTTGTTATGATCTGCTTTCCAGAAAGCTGGAATCTACCTACAAAATTTTATTTACCACATATTAGCAAAATTTTATGTTGTATTAATAATGGAATGTTTAGTACTTTCATTAGAAGTATTTTTTTTTATTATTTTTTAGTCAAGTCTAGCCCAACTTTCACAGCACCCTGAGGGCATAGGTATGGCTAAATTTTGAGCAGTGCATAAACATATTGGTGTAATATGTGATCATTGCAAAATGATCAAAATGGTAACTATTGCAAATACCGGTTTTATTTTATTTTATTTTATTTATTTTTTTTTCAGATTTCATGATCCACTGGAAAGTGATACTGTTGTGGTTTATGCTATCCAGAGTGAACACCAGATAGCATCCTACAGACTGGTGAAGCCCTCTAAGTATTCCAAATTAAAACGACCAAGTCAGTCGGAGAGGAGACCGAGCAAACTGGAGAGGTTTGAAAAGGAAGGACCCGGAAGGAAGGAGAGCATAAAAGAAACAGGTGGGCGTCCGGCCGACAAGAGGCTTTACATCCATATTGCGAAGATTTCAAAACAGACTTGACTTTTCATAGGAAGGGACTTTGACCCTGCTTTAGTGACTGGAGCCGCGTTTGTCTTTACTCTTTCTTGATCTTCTCTTTTGACATAGGTAATATCGCAAGTCAAGCTAAGACTAGATACAAGAGCTCTCTGCCCATGCGCAGTACCTGTTTTCTTATTGGATGCACGCTGCTAAGGCAAACCACCCTCATACCATGATTAAGAATGTGGGAAGCCACTGCTTTCTTGCTTCACATATCCAAGTAGCCTCAAAATTCCAAGTAGAATTTCCCTCAGAGTCTGTCCCTCCCCTCTACCCATATTCCTGGCTCCCACCCCCAAAAATGTAGAGCTAAAACACTGTATTTCAAACTGTTTTCCAAAAAACATGGTTTAAACAGAATGCAGGTGTGAAGATAGTCTGTGTTCATGCCCCGTTTCCAGGGCTGACCATTTGACTGACTTTTCTCCAGAAGGCTAGCGGGTGTGTCAGGGAAGATGTTTATCTGTCTGAGACTGACTTAATTCACTTAACATAATTACATCTTTTTTTTTCAAACAGCATAATTTCATTCTTCTTTATAACTAAAAAAATTCAGTTGTGTGTTTATAGCACTTTTTGTTTTGATTTCTATTTTGTAGCTTGGGCTAGCCTCAAACTCACTCGTAGCCAAGGCTAGCCTTGGACACCTGTTCCTTCTGGCTCCCTCTCCCAAGTGTAGGGATTATAGATGTGTGCCATCACACCTGGATTATTATTTATTTTAATGTATATCTAAGTGTGTATCTATATGTGTTTTGAACATGGAGAGTAATTCTTCATTAGACATTCATTGATAAAGCCAATTGTTTTAAGTTATAGTTGTCATTTTAAGTGCTTTCTGACTAGTTTTTTAATTTTTTTCCTTTTTTCTTGAGAATTTCATATGTGAGTATAATGAAATATGATCCCTCACCCATCATGTCTTAAAAAATAAGCTACTAAGTCCGTTTAGGGGTGCCCATATGTATTTGGATGTGGGGTTCTCTACAAGAGCATGAGAATCCTACAGTGGCCATGTCCTCCCCTCAAAAAGAGAACTTTTTTTTTTGATTAGCCATAGACCATTTCACTTAGTTATACTGCTCCACAGTATATGTCCAATTAAGACTCACATTATATGCCAATTAATCCCCTGTCCCTAATGCAATATTACAAACACCACTGTTCAGTTTTTTCAATCTGCCAGTGGTCCATCATTATTTTTACCATCCTATAAGTAGTTGATATTGGTTTTATTTTGACAGTTTTTTTTATACTCAACTGTGAAATTTACTCAGTTGACATTTAATCTTTTTAAAAGCCAAAATCAGAGGACATTTTGTTGTAATCGTATTTTTAAATTTCTTTTATTTTTTTTGAGATTATAATTACATCATTTCTCCCTTTCCTTTCCTCTCGCCAAACCCTCTCACATACCCCTCCTTGTTCACTTTCAAACTCATGGCCTCTTTTTTTTTTCATTAATTGTAACATACATATATGTATGTGTGTACATATACGTGTATATGTTCATAGGCTAACCTTCTCAGTCTGTATAATGTTACTTGTATGTATGTTTCCGGAGCTGACTATTGGTATTGGATAACCAATTGGTGTGCTCTTCTGTGGATAAGATGATTTCTCCCACTCTCAGTGTTCCTTAGTTGCCTGTAGTTCTTTATGTAGGCTTGAGGGCTTGTGGTTTTTCTCCATTCACTTAGTATGTCTATTGTTGTCCTTGTTCACCCTGTTTAGGCAGTCATGATGATGAGACTTTATGGGTGGAGCTTCTGACATTCTTAGGAGAAACAGTCTCATAGCAAACTTTCTAATCCTCTGGCTCTCATGGTCTTTCTACCCCGTCTTGGGAACTGTGCTGTTATTTGCCAACTTTTTGAATACAAATGTTTGAGAGCAATATTTGTGACTTTGATCTCTATTCTGATTTTTCACAGTAGAAATAGTAGGCAACTTAATGATTGTTCAACTTACATTTTTCATCTCTGTAATGGTGTGAAAGTACAGCCACCCAGCCATTCTGTTTTTCACTGTCAGTACAATATTTTAAAAATGAAATGAGATACTCAACATCTTACTGTAGAATAGGCATTGACTGTTGTATAAGCTGATGTAGGTATTCTATGGGCTAGGTATAATACATGCATTTTCAAATCAGTCCTTTTCAATTTACAGTGGTTTTATCAGGATGTGACCTGGAGCAAAGGTCAAGGAGCATCTGTGCTTAGGGGGTTGAATTCATGATAAGTAGTTTCCGTATTTTCTCTTGATCTTTTGTGTGTGTGTGTGTGTGTGTGTGTGTGTGTGTGTGTGTGTGTGTGTGCATAAATGGAAAACAATACTTGGGAGTTATTTTTCTGTCTTGAAAGTATTGAAAAAGTGATTCTTTGTACAGGTGGAAGTGTTTCCCTACAAGAAGAATCAATAATAGAAAAAGGGAAGCAATTTCGGCCTAGAACCCTAAGTGAAATCATGGTAGGAAATCAAATCGAGAAAATAAAGAAAGTTATACAAAAAGCTGAACGGGCCCAAAACAAGATTCTGCAGCGTAAAAAGGAGTGGGATGAACTGTGAGTCATGTTTAACCTATAATCTTACACTTCTAATATATGGTCCACAAATGTAACTTTATAAATTTTACCTTTGTTGACACGGTCATTACTTAGCATGAAGAAGTGAAAAAATACAAACAGGATGTCTGAGATATGAAGGAGCAGTCGGTATCACTCTGAAGTGGTTTGTGCTTCACTGGCGTTCCAACAATCTTTAGTTTCTGCTTCCAAAAGCCTATTTTGCTAATATCATCAGAATGACTTTTAAGGGTTAATAAATTATTTTCTGTCACAATATCATAGAGAATATTATGCCAGTTGTACTCAAATATAAGATTGGCGGGTCACATAATAGTTTGTATTTTTCATTTTCTTGTGGGACTTTTCTTCTGTGTTGTTCTCTGATGGTGGTACTATTCTGCTGTGGGACTGTCTTTCTGGATGCTGTGAATATATGTTGTTCCCATCAGTTAATAAATAAAGCTGCTTTGGCCTGTGGTAAGGCAGGATAAGAGCCAGGTGGGAAATCCAAGCAGAGAGATAGGGAGAAGAAGGGCGGAGTCAGGGCAGACACCATCCAGCCGCCCAAGGAGCAAGATGCCAGCAGACCGGTAATGCCACGGCTCTGTGGCAATGCATAAATTAATAGAAATGGGTTGATTTCAGATGAAAGAACTAGCCAGCAATAAGCCTAAGCCATTAGACCCAATAGTAATTAATATTTAGCCTCTGAATGATTGTTTTGTAAAATCAGCTGCTGCCCTGGCAGGACCAGGCAGGACTGAGAAACTTCTGTCTACACTCTTCTCCTCCTCCTCCTCCTCCTCCTCCTCCTCCTCCTTCTTCTTCTTCTTCTTCTTCTTCTGATTTATTTATTTATTATGTAGACAGCATGTTTGACTGCAGGCCAGAAGAGGGCACCAGATCTCATTACAGATGGTTGTGAGCTACCATGTGGTTGCTGGGAATTGAACTCAGGACCTTTGGAAGAGCAAGCAGTGCTCTTAACCTCTGAGCCATCTCTCCAGCCCTACAGTATTCTTTTATTAAACTAATACTGTACAAGAGCTCTCATTTCTCTGCACGTCTCCAATGCTTTTGCTCTTTGGTACTTTGATCCTAGTCACCCTTAAGGCTGTGAAGTGAACATCTTGCTGTGGTTTGGATTTATATTTTGCCAGTGGCTAGTAATGTTGAACTTTGTTGTCTTTTGAGACTCTCTCTACATAGTCCTGGTTGTCTTGGAACTCACTATGTAGACCAAGCTATCCTCGAACTCACAGGGATCCACTTACCTCTGCTTCCTGAGTGCTAGGATTAAAGGCATGAACCTCTACACCTGAGTTCTTTGCTTTTTTTTAAACATGCCCGTTGGGCATTTGTGTGTCTTCCAAGGAGAAGCGTCTCTTCAACTTCTTGCCCATTTTTGAACCGGCTTATTTAATCGATTTTAATATCACACCAAGTTAAGTTCAACTGCATATGAAAACTCTATTTTTAAGTTGTATTTATTTGTGTACGTCTGTGTGTGTGCATGTATGTTTGTAGTGTGCATGCCTGTGTGCTTGTGGAGGCTGGAAGAGACTGTTGGATCCCTTGGGGCTAGAGTCACAGGCATTTGTGGGACACCTGCCTGGTCACATGGATGCTGGGATATGAACTCTTCTGCTTGTGATGTGCAGCAGGTACTCATAACCATCTCTCCAGCCACCTATGATTTGCTCTTAAATTTCTCCCATAGTTTATATTAACTATTGTCACCATTTAAATCGACTTAAATATTATGTATCTTTAACTTTTTAAGTTACTGTTATTTTTGAGAGTCATCTTTAAGTTTTACTTACTCTCCATTATTAGAGTAATTAGAGTACTAATACATACATTCTATAATACTAAAATTCATTTATATTTACCATTACAAGTGCGTCCCATGCTTCTTTTACCATTATTTTTCTTTTTCATTGTTCTTTCATTTCAAATTGAAGTACTCCATTTGGCATTTCTTATACAATAGGTTGCTATAGTGAGGAATTCCCTTGAGCTCTCTTCTCTTCTCTTCTCTTCTCTTCTCTTCTCTTCTCTTCTCCTCTCTCCCCCCCTCTCTCTCTCCCTCTCTCCTCTCTCTCATTCTGAGATCCAAAGCTGGCAAGAGAGGTACCAATTATTTAGGAGGCTCTGGAGAACACAGCTCACTCCCCTCCACCACCCCCCAACCCCAAGGAGATTGTGGGAACTGGAATTTTTTCACCTCTTGAGTACGTGCTAGACAAAGGAAAGACTCCAAAGCCTGAGTGTCCATCTTCACTCTTCTGGCAGCTCTGGTTGTGCAGTCTAGCCCCATCGGTGCTTTATGGCTCTGAGAAAGCGGCTCTCTGTGGAGCCCCTTAGCAAAGTAAGTGCAGACTCACCCCTTCTCTACCCTGGAAAGGGCTGAAAGCTGGGCCCTCAGTCATGGTCCTGGAGACTGACTCTGGTGAGGAGTCCTCTGTCACTGTCTTCTCTTCACTGATGCCAGTTTCCCATTTGCCTGCAGTGCAGGAGCCTTGGATTATCTGCAGGGTTTCTCACAGAGGGAAACTGAACTATTACTTATACAGTGTCACTGAGCCAAGAACTTTATATTCTGCCGTCTTGCTGACATCACTCTGCAATTTGATTCTGCCTTTGTAATGTTTTTGCTTCTTATTTCTTACTTTTGTTCACCTTATTGTCTGGAACATGTTATGCTATGTTGCTTAAAAATATGGAAATAGACATTCTTATTTATTTCCAATATTAGGGAGAACCACTTCATGATTTTAAATGCAAATTTTCATTAATTTGAATAAATTCTTTTTCATTCATTCATTTATTCTTTAGATGTTGTTTTACCATGTGACCCAGGCTGGTCTTAAAATCATACTACCCTCTTATCTTGGGGTTGGGATCACAGGTTAGGGCCAGAACGTCTGGCTTATTCTTAGCTTTAAAAATTAAGAATGGGTATTGAATTTTATACAATGTCCTTTTTACAAACACTCTTTTGACATTTATTTATTTCCTGCATGGGGGACATGACACAGTGCACATGTAGCGATCAGAGGAGGTTGGGGGTTTGTCATCTCCTACTGCCATGTGGGATCTGAACTCGGGCTGTCAGCCATGGTGACAAGTACCTTTACCCACTTAGCCAGCCCTCTGGCCTAGTAAAAATGCCTTTTTTAAGGTAGGAAAACTTTTCTTGTGTGAAAATGAAAATACTATAATATTTCTAGTGTCAGGCAAAATGATTTTAATATGTAAATTGAGATGACCATGTCCTTCTTTTATTTGTTGATATTTGGATTAAATTGAATTGATTAATTTCTTTCTTTCTTTCTATCTTTTTTTTTTTTTTTTTTTTTTTTTTTTAGTTTTTCAAGACAGGGCTTTTCTGTGTAGTTTTAGTGTCTGTCCTGGATCTCACTCTGGCCTCGAACTCACAGAAATCCACCTGGCTCTGCCTCCCAAGTGCTGGGATTAAAGGCATGCTCCACCACCACCCAGCTAATTTCTAATGTTAAATTAAAATAGAATTCTTGGCTAAAGCTTCTGATCCTAGTATATTATGACATAAAATATACACGGTTTGATTTGCTAGTATTTTTGAGAACTTTTATGTCTATGTTCTTGAAAGTTTTGAGTGTGTGTGTGTGTGTGTGTGTGTGTGTGTGTGTGTGATGTGTTTCCTGGGTTGCTGTGAAAGGAATATGGATTCCACAAAAGCCGTTGAAAGACGTTTGCTCCTATTCTGCTTTCTGAAGATGTTTGGGTAGGCCTACCATTCTGTACATTTGTTAGAAGTCATGAGTAAACCACCTGATTTTGTAGTGTTCCTGGAAGATGACTTCAAATAGAAATTCAAACTATTTATTGTGATAGTGCTTTTTAGATTTTAAAATTTCTTCTTGGGTCAGTTTTTGCAATCTGTGTCTTTCAAGGAATTGTTGTTGTCAAACCTAGATTGTTGCTGTGGGGTGGCTTCTTTGGTATATGTTTCAGTCACTTACCTTTCAAGGGAATTTAGTTTAGTTGCTAATTTATTTTTCTTGGCCATTCTAAGTTATCATTTACTAATCTTACTAACGTTTTCAAAAAACTAACTTTTGCCCATAGGTTTTAAAATAATTGCCCACTTCCTGCATTGTTGATCTTAAAATGATTTCCTTCCTTGTTTTAGCACTGATTGTTTTTTTCTTTCTTCTTACAATGTAAACTGAGTGTGTTAGTAACGAAAACTTTTTGAGTGTCTGCCCCAAAGAGCTTTTTCCCTGAGTCCACGGAAGAAATGACAACCAGTGAGGAAACCTACTTATCTGAGGGTATAAGAATAAATCGACGCACACTGCACCCTTTCAGTCCATTACTTTATTGTTCTAAGTAAGCTTCCTCATCTCTCTGCTGTTCTTTGTTCTACTGCTTCTCTAAATCTACAGCTTCTTTTCAGCTCTCATTCTTAGCTCCTCTTTTGCCGGACTATCCATACATTTCTAACAGGAGACTCCTTGTGGTCCTGAGAAAAGTTTCAAAACCCTCAAGGATAGCACATTCCTAGAAGAGACAATAAGGAGCAGAGCTGTTACCATGGTGATGCAAGGTTCCAAGGTCTCAGGACCAGAGGGAGGGGGCACAAGTGAAGAATTGGCAGGCTCTTCTTAAGGTATTTTGTGTTAGTAACCTTGGTAGGTAAACTGTGACTCTGACCTTGTGACCTTTTGAACACTAGTTGTCACCTGCTGTATATTTCTGTGGCCTTTTGCTACCAGCAGCTCTCAATATGTTAGCTTTGATTTCATACCTTTCTCCTTTTCTAGCATAAGCCTGCAAAGTATAAATTTCCTTCTAAGCATGACCTTAACCGTGTTTCATAAGTTTGCATATATGCTCATTGTCATTCAATATCACATGTATCTATGATCTCTTGAGATTTTTTTCCCCATTACTTCTGCTTTACTTTGATATTTGCTGCTTGGTTTTCAAAGGTGTGAGCTTTAAAAATTAGATTTTGGATTAGATTTCTTATTTAATCTCTAGCTGTCAATAGAAAGTAGTTGTGTTAGATCTGTTGAAAACTCAGCTGTGGTGCTACATTCTGTCTGAAAGTTCAAGTGTGCTTGATAAGTAATGTGCTTTCTTTCACTGCCGGATACAGCGCTCTGTGAGGGCAGACTAGGGCAAGGTGAGTAATCATGTTGTTCAGGTCTCCTAGGACAGGAGTGCTGTTAGCCATGATCCGTATTCCATAAAGTCTTTCAGCTAGTAAACGAAGTTGTCCCTAGATATGCATAGACTGTCAGCAGTATTTGTCTGCACCTTTCCAGTAACCATATATTGTCAATGATCTGTTCTTTGCCAAGCTCTATCATACTTCACATGACATGTGTATCGATTAGGACTCATCCACAAAATGAAGGAAGCCACATAGATTTCAGAGAGTGTTATTTCACATAGCTCTATATTCTTTCCACCAAGGACAGAGCTACTTTGGTTTCTCTGTCTCCTCCACTAGTGAGCTCACTGGGTTGTGTTTGGGTCAGTCGGATCCTGATCCTGCTTCTTCTGTAATCTAGTGATTTCTTCCATGCTGAAAGTCAGGGGCTAAACATACTTCATCTTATTTCTCTGAGGAACTGGTTTCATAATTACCTATATTCTGTGTCTCTTGATGATGTTTATATGTCTGAATGGAGCTGTTTCATATTTTTTTTTTGGTTCAAATTTCTAGTTGCTTACATCATGAGGATGGTCACGGCCATGTTTTCTGTTCTCTGCCCCTCTTCTTATTTTTTTCCCATGACTGTTCCTTACTTTAAAAACAACACTGATACATATATATATATATATATATATATATATATATATATATATGAATGATTGTCAATGAATACACGGATTGAACAGGCTTACTCTGCTAATTTAAACCATGTGTTCCCAAAGGGCTTTTCTCTTCAAAGAAAGTGCTGGCTGCAGGCCAAGAATACACACCTGTACCAGCTGGCACACTTTACTTTCAAGGATTGTGGGGGGGGGATGTTGAAAATTCCCAATTAAAGACCTTGCAAGGGATACCCAATGATACCTTAGAGCTTCTTAATTGAGGAGTTCAGTTTCTTTTGAGAGAATTCTTCGTTTTTGTCTTGGTATGAAAGCTGCCACTGATTAGTTTGTGTGGAGATGGGAAACCTGAGATGCATCCATTTATAGCCCATTAATGAATTTTACCAAATATGTCTAGCATTCCATTTCACTCTCCACACCTGTTCCCTGGGGACTCTACCAAGAAAATAATGTCCAAAAATTTTTGTAGACTCCTCCAGAGGAGCACCCCCCCCCCCAGACTGAGGCATTCTGGCCTATAGATTTTTCTAGTCTTCCTTCCCTGCATTCCCAAACTGTATCAATATAACTGGTTTGCTAATAGTTTTCCATTCTTCAGCTTCTCTGATGATTTGGCATTGCTTTTTGTATCTCCCTATAGTTGTGCGCATGGAATTCTGGGAGGAGGCAGCAAGTGCACATTTAGAGTTCGTTGTTACATTTATGTCTAAGTTATCAATTTCTCTGATAGTTACAAGAGCAAGCCTGATGATGACTACGAAGACCCCAAAGATGTTCAAGCCATCAGAGAAGCCCAAATGTTCATGGGGGATTTCAATCTGAAGACAGCCCCAGACTACAAGATACCTGAGCACATGAGGATAAATGCCGCCAAGAAGGAGGAGGAACTGGGGTACCTTGACACAATGGTACTTAACCTTCAGACTCCATGGCAATAAGAAGCACCCTGGTGTTAACTCGAGTCTGCTCAACCACCCATATATCCTGTTGATCCACAAATGTATATAAACATAGAAATTTAGAGCTGAAAATGATTTTTAAAGGAGTCTATATTACATCCTCTTTTTATAAATGGTGAGATAGGGACCCAGAGAGGACAAGAGATTTGTCTATGAATGTATCAGCTCATATGGCAGAATCAGCCTTTCTGTTAATTATATAGCTCGATAGCATTTTTATGGGGAAAAGTACTGTATTGTCTCATGTACATTGAACTTCTGAAATTTAGTGAAATCCTCAGTAGATTTGTTTTCTGGCTGTTACAGACTACTAGCCAGTTAGGAAAACTGTCATCATTTAATACTTTCTTTACAATACTTCCATCTTTTGTCAGAAACTAAATACCACCCAAGTAACACATTCCTCTCTGAGTTTTCTGAAGTGTGGCTTATCATGCTAGCTTTGATCCTCATGTTTCTTATTAAATGTTTTTTTTCTTCCTTGTTCATTCCTTCATTTCTGAGGGATTCTAATTCCTCCAGCACCATTTCAACCAACAGATGATGGATTCTTCACACTTATAGGCTCAGAAAGTTCCTAGCTACTTTTCTATTTTAAAGGGGGATTAGCTACTTGGCCACCTACTGTGTTTGTACAGGCTACACAGTTCAGGGTGTCTCCTGACAAAGGTGCCAGATCTACTTCCCTTCGATAGCATAATGAATGTTTTAGCTATTTCTGAGAAATGGAAGTAAAGTATACTGAAGAAGGTATGTCTTTGTCTTTTTCACAAAAGATGTTATTTATGTCAGTGGTATACATATCTTGGCATGCTAGTTAATATCCACAAATGAAAGACCACAGACCAAAGCTTTATCCTTCTGGTCACAATCAACATTTCAGACAACTTATTAGTGTCCATTTAGATTATTTTTCTAGCTGTTTTTTTGGCCTAAGGTAACTTAGTATTATTTATTATTTACAGATATATATTCTTATGAGCACATTATTTATTTTCTATGTAAGGGTGTTTTACCTGCATGTATGTCTGTGTACCATGTGCATGCCTGGTGCCCACAGAAGCCAGATATTGGATTTTCTGAAATTCGAGTTACAGATGGCTGTGAGGTGCTGTGTGGGTGCCAGAAATCAAACCTGGGTCCTCTGTAGGAGCAGCTCATGCTCTTAACTGCTGAGCCATCTCTCCAGCCCTGACCAAACATTTTTTTAAAGAGACCTTTGTACCTTCTTTTTTAAAAAAGTTATTTATTTTTGTTTTCTATGTATGAGTGTTTTCCTTGAATATATGTATGCATACCACATGCATGCCTAGAGCTTGTGGAAGCCGGAACAGGATGTCAGATCCCCTGGAACTGGGGTTAGTGATGTTTGTGAGCCCCCATGTAGGTGCCGGGAACCAAACCTGGGCCCTCTGCAAGAGCAGCAAATGATGTTTGCTGCTGACCCATTTTTCTAGCCTTCTGACCACAATACTTTTTGAGAGAGTTTCTCTGTGTAACAGTCCTGTCTGTCCTGGAACTCACTCCATAGACCAGACTGGCCTTGAACTCATAGAGATGAGATCCACCTCCCTCTGCCTCCCAAGTGCTGGGATAAAAGGCATGTGCTGCCACCACCTGGCTACCATGTTTATTCTAAGTCCATCTGAGGTTGTTTAGCTATTGCCTGTATTTTCATATCTCATAATCTATATTTTGTGCCACTGTAACTTATTAGTCAGCCAAGCCAGACTTCATATCTCTCCTTCCTTCTTCCTTTTCTTTCCTCTTTATTTTGTTTTTTATTTTTTGCAGTGCTGGGAATCAAACTCGGTGCCTCACATATGTCAGGCAACAACTTTGGCCCAGGCCGCTTGGCCTGAAATTCAGTCTCCATAGAGATAGGCCAGCTGTGGCATCCAGAATAAACTTAGCTATATCATATTGAAATGCACTGCATTAAAACAGCCCCCATACAGCATCTCAGCACACTGTTCTGCACACCAGCAGGATGGGGACTATTTCTGCATTGCTGGTACTTACTAGCAGTGTGGATCTTGCTGTTCGCATAAATCTCCTAAGTCTGAATGATCTCATCTGTTAAGGGGTATTAATATCAAGTAATACAATATGATAATAGCCTTGTAGAGTTAATGGAATGTTCAGAATCAGTGAGTAATTGTTGTCATGGTCAATGTAAGATCACTACAATATTAAATGTTTTTATCACATATCTTCCATTCCTTCATTTATGTAATTGCATTGATTTTTCAAGCTGATGACATCTGGAACCAGTAGGAGACAAGCTTCTAGGTACATATTGTGAGATTATTTAGATTAGGTTGGCCTTGGGACTGTGCTGTGATCATCTTGATGAACTGAGGTGAGAAAACCCATCCTAACAGTGGGCGGCACCATTCCCTCAGCTTGGGTTCCAGATTGACTGATCTCAAGCTTTCATTGTTTCCTCCTTCCCGACAGTGGATACAACATGACTAACTACCCTAAGTTCCTGCTACCAAGACTTCCCAGCTATGAAACAATGCAAACCTTGAAACAATACACACCTTTTTTTTCTCTTAAATTGCTTTGGTCAGATTATTTTTATCCCAGCAACAAGAACAGTCAGTTACTACTACAGTTTCAATTTGTTATTTGTAGAACCAGAAAGAAAGAGGGCTTGTCTTACTTTCACTTCTGTTGCTATGGTGATGACCTGACAAAAAGCAACTTGGGTGGCAAAGGGATAATTTCAGCCCATGATTCCTTGTTATAGTCCATCAGAGCAGGGAAGTCAAGGCAGTGGGGACTCAAAACAGCAATCATAGCATGTCAGCCGTCGAGAGCAACCCATGCCTGCTCACAGCTCAGCTCATCTGCTCCACGCCTGCACTTTTGAAGACCGCAAACCAAGAAATGGTGCCACCCACAGTGGGCTGGTTCTCCTCACATCAATGGACATAAGCAAGACAAGCCCCCACAGACATGTCCACAGGCCAACGTGATCTAGACAGTCCAACACTGAGACTCTTTCCAGATGCTTCTAGAGTGTGTCGAGTTGACAATTAAGACTATCACAGGGCTCCCCAAAGAAGTGGGCTGTGTAGCCATTAGAATGGTTATGTTTGCTCATGTATGTCTAACCCTCAGCCTTCTAAGTACTTTAAAGGTGGTTCCACACATAGCTGATGCTGACTTTTCATTCTAAGTCTCAGTTCTTTATTGAAGACTTAATCTCAAGTAGATAAACATCTTGATCTTGTCTTAATAATATGTAGGTTCTTCAAAGTAAATATTTAGGTAAGTTTTATAAGATTACCTGACTAAGTGCTTTTGGTCTTTTATTAAAAAACTCTGTATTTTATGCAAAGCAATCCTTAGTCTGACTAGCAGCCTCAGGAGGTGCTGTGCTCTCAGGTGCTGGGAGGTACTTTTAGGACAGAGGTGGTAATGAACAAGCCATGGATATACATAGTACATGTGCAGGTATGCTTTGGCTCAGATAAATGGAGAAAGAACCACAGAAGGATCTCATGGGATGTTGTGATACTGATGTCTAGGATCATGACCACAAAGGAATCACAGGAAAGCACGTGGCCAAAATACAGAATGAAAACAGGATGACTTATAGTTAGGTCCTTGGTGGGCAGCTGTGGTGAATCGAAATAAAAAAGATCCAAATTTCCCTCTAGGAAAGGGAGTTAGTTAATGCCCTTCCTCTCCCATAACAGAGTGTCCAGCTAGGCACAAGGCTTCCTGAGAGACCTCCCTGAAGAGGTGAAGGACCGGGAAGTCAACCTTGCAAACTAGGGGGAGGGAACCAATGGAAGAAATGGATTCCTGAGGTCACATCTGGATTGGCCTCCAGTCAGAGCGGGTGACGCTTGAAGGCTAGAGAAAAACCACAGTGGAGCACTGAGCAGAAATGCTCACCATTCCCTAGGCCCACCAGTCTGAAGATGAAGGGTACATGACACCCAGACTTGCCCTTTGTGACACAGTTGTGATTTGCTCCCTTTCTCTCCCTCGTTTCAGGCCCATGGAAAGAAGAAGTACATGAACAAGTGCATCCTTTCCCTTCGAGATCTTAAGTTGGCTGTCATTGAGGAAATCCAGTGTCTGGTACAAGAACTGAAGAACCTTCAGATGTCCATCCCCACGTCCAAGCACATTTCCATTCCTCAGATCCCGCAGATGTATCCAGAAGAAGTCCCAGAAAGGAGATTTCAATATGATGAGGAAACACTCTTGAGATTTAAGAGAAAGCAACAGAAACGTCAGGATGAAAAGACAGATAGCAAACAGACAGGATCTACTAGCACAGGCGGAGGAGGGTTAGGGTTCCTCAAAATGCCACCTGGAAAGGAAGGAGATGTGACAACACGAGACTCCCTGTCTAGGTCATCCAAGGTATCAACGTTCATCATGGAGCTTCCAAAGTCATCAGAGTTTGAAAAGGCAGAGCCGAGTGATGTGGAGGTGGAGATTATGAAGAGAGATGAGGTCAAACATTTGTACATGCAACAGTATTTGTGCAACAGGGTAAGAGACAGAGATGTCCCTCTACTTAAAACCAAAAGGATGAATAGTGGGAAAATTCTATCCCACTATTTATGGTTTATGATTGATTGATTTCAAATTTCTCTACATTAACCTTTCCCCAAATGCTGACCAGCTCATTATTCACTGGTGGCTTAGTTTTCTTCCATCATTAGGTGGAATTTTTCTGTCCCAACTGCTTGTTCTGAAATAACTGACATAGAGGCTTAATATGCTTAATATTACTTATAAATGCTTGGCCAGTAGCTCAGGCTTGTTAGTAGCTAAATCTTTTAACCTATATTTCTTATTTATGCTTTGCCACATGGCTCATGGCTTGTTACCTCATTTTCTACATGTCCTGCTTCCATGGTGTCTGACTGACATCTCCTCTGACTCTGCTCTTCCTCCTCCCAGAGTCCTCAGTGTCTGACCCTATACTGCCTGCCTGGCTACTGGTCTGTCAGCTTTTTATTAACAAATGAGAGTAATACATATTCACAGTGTACAGAAGGATTATTCCACAGCATGCTCTCTATAGAACGTTGGAGTTTTGTATCTTTTTCCTATAGGACAACACATCAGAAGGAACTAAGTGAAATCATGGCAAAAAGAACTAAAGAACCAGACTTAAGAAGATTAATAGAATGTATTTAAAAGGGGAACCTTCTGCTTTTCACACCATCCTCTGTCTGTCTGTCTGCCTGCCTGCCTGTCTGTCTCTTCTCTCCACCCCCTTCACTGTTCTCATTTTGTAGCTCAGGTTAGCCTAAAACTCACTATGTAGCCTCAAAGTTGTAGCTAGTCCTTCTTCCTCAGCCTCTCATGTGCTGGGATTACAGGTGTGAGCCTAGGATTACAGATGCTATCCTATAACTATCATTCTTTCTTTAATGCCTGCTTTGCTGCCATAGGTGAGAGTGTTTCTGGCAATGGCAGGGTTCAAAACTGTTCCAGAAATGACAAGTACTGTTTCCAGGAAAACCAGAACCAGGCTTGGACCGGAAGTGTGGGACACAGTTGAACTACAGAAGGAAGAGAACCTTTCTTGGGTAGATAGCACCCTGCTACCAGACCTATAGAAGGAGCCCCTTCCTCGGTAATTTTCAGCTCCACCCTGCAGTAGTGCTGCCTGTAGCTTCCCATCCTTACTCTTCATCATTTCCACTCCATCCAGGCTGACTCTCCCACTGTCCCTGCCTCCCAGGCTCTCCCTTCACCACTATTTCATATCAGAGCTTTTTCCTCTACCACTTCCTTGTAATTGCAATGACTGCCTTCCAGAACCAGGCCATTGTTCAAAGTGCAGAGCAGTCTACACCCTCTCCAGCATCCTCTGCACACACCCTCTCCTTGTCTGTGAACTCTGGCGCACCCGGGCTCAGGACTGTACGACTTACACTTGTCTTTCCTGATGCTTCACGTGTGTCAGTTTTGTCCTCCAAAGTAGATGAAACAGTTCTTCAGATGAGGGCCCCATCTCCTCTCCTGTTTCCACCAGGATGCCTAGACACAAGGCATGCCAGACGTACAGTAGTAGACGTTCATTCACAAGCTTTGCTATCGTCACACTAATTTATTGATTTTTAGCAATTAAACAAATGTCTATTGGGCATACCACGTACAAAGACATAGTAGCCAGGAAGTGGGAACACAGCAATGCTCAAGAAAAACACTCTTTATTATCACAAAACATGCAAAACAGAATAGGTATAACCCTTAAAGACTTGGAGACCCATGTGGTCTTTTTTAAAAAAGAAAATGTCCTCCTGCCTCCAGAGAAATTAGGAAGAATTCAACCTTATTGAATAAGCATAAAGGGAAGGCCAAATATGTATTCTATAACTACACTTACTTAAAAGCTTGATTTTTTTTCTTTTCTTTGGGTTGATTTCTGTATTTAGTACTCTAAAATTCTGTAGCAATTTCACCACCACACACCTGCAGGCCTCTTCCTGTCCATTATCCTCTAGTAGGGACTTCATATATGTTAAGTTTCTGACAGTCTAGATTTTCTGTAATGTACAACTTAACAAATAGCATTCAACGGTTTTCTTCTTCCCACTGTGTGGGTTTCTTCAGGGGTGTCAAACCTCTGGGCTCCCTCTTCAGACTGGGTATATAGAGCTGTGCCCAATCAAAGCACACATGAGTCACTTTGGCCATAGTAGAATAAGGTCCAGATCAGGGAGTTAGATCTCTATTCTACCTCTGTAATAAGGTATCCTTGATTACAGGGAATTCACCTTTAACCTCATTTCTTCACTTGTAAAATGTGATAACTGAACAGATTTTTTGTGACTCTATGATTATATTTACCTATGTAAAAATATTTTCCATTCCATATTTTTTTAACTTTCATTCTTCTCTCATACATTACATCCTGACTGCAGTTTCCCCTCCCTCCACTCCTCCCAGTTCCCCCCCCCTTTCCCCAGATCAACTCCTCCTCTGTTTCCCTTTAAAAAATAAATAAATAAATAAATAAATAAATAAATAAATAAATAAATAAATAAAAGAACAGGCCTCCCAGGGATGTCCACTGAGCATGGCCTAAAAAGACAAAATAAGACTGGGCACAAACCTCCACCTTATGGCTGGATGTGGTAACCCAGCAGGAAGAAAAGGGTCTCAAACACAGGCAAAAGAGTCAGAGACAGCCCCCACTCCCATTGTTAGGAGTCCTACAAGAACACAATCATAAGGTATATGCAGAGGACCTAGCTCAGACCCATACAGGGTCTGTGTTTGTCCTGACTTGTGAGTTTCTGTGAGTCCCTCTGAGTCCTGCTTGGTTGATTCTGTGGACTGTGATCTTGTAGTGTCCTCAACCCCTCTGGCTCCTACAATCCTCCCTCCCTGTCTTCTTCAGGGTTCTCCTGACTCTGCCTGGTGTTAGGCTGTGCGTCTCTCTTATCTGTTTCTATTAGTTTCTGGATGACACCCCTCGGATGACAATTGGGTTAGACACTGATCCTCCATTCTATATTTTTCAATTTTTTTCAGCATATATTAGGAGTTAAGGGTAATGTTTATTTAGACTTACTGTGAGAAAGCATTGAAAGTGTGGTAGATAATGAGGGTACATCATTAGGATGTACCATAAAGGATGTCACTGAACAACCACTTAGTCAATGATGAAGGGGCTTAGAGGACTAGAGTTATAGAATCCCCACCACTAATCTATACAGATTTAATGCCACTTATAAGTGAGTTTGTAACGAGCTCATAATTTTATCTCTAGTCAAAATAATTGTATAATGAAAAATATTATAGTCACATTAGTACTGTTGGGTAGTTTGAAAAAGAACATTTGCATTTTAACTTATACATCCTCAAATCTCTTTTTTATCTCAGATCAAGGAACTGATTGTCACTTTTGATGCAGAACTCCATCTTCTGAGACACCGGAAACTGAAGCTAGATACTAAGATGAAATTATCCGACCTACACCATGTCACATTATTTCAAGAAATGCTTCTCCTCAAGAATTTTGAAAAACAGGAAAATATTCTTCAAGAGCGTGTTAATTCCTTAGACAAAGAGGAGCAAGACCTGCAGGTAAGAGCAAGGTGAACCCTAGCTGGCTGCTCCCCTTAAGTTAGGGAGGACTAATAAAGTCCTTACTACACAGACCTGGGGACATAAATTTAATACCCAGAACCCATGTAAAAACCTAGGTACAGCAGCCCATGTCTGTAATCCAAATCTAGGGAGGTAGAGAAAGGAGAGTCTCTGGATCTTATTGGTCAGCCAATCTAGCCAGATTGGCAAGCTTCAGGTTCAATGAGACATGCTGTCTCCAAAAAATAAGATAGAGAAGGCTAGCATGATAGTTTGGTGGGTAAAGGCACTTGCCAACAAGCCTGATGACCTGAGTTCAAGTCCTTCAAACCATATGCTAGAAGGAGAGAACCAACTCTCAAAAGCTGCTTTCTAACCACGCATGCACTGTGGTAAACACACACACACACACACACACACACACACACACACACACACACACACACACATACACACACACACATCTGATTTTGTACCAGTACCATGCTGCGTTGTTGCTGTTTCAGGGTTTTCTGTTTGTTTGTTTGTTTGTTTGAACTATGGCTCTGTGGTGGAACTAAATACATCGTGGTGATTTCTACGTCAGAATTATTTTTGTTTAGGATTGCTGTGACTGTCAGTATATTTTGTACTTACCACGAATTTGAAGATTAATTTTCTTCTTCTATGAAGAATGTCATTAGAACTTTGTTTCAGATTGCAATGAATCTGTAGATTGCTTTTGGGGGACTCATTGTTATCTACCTTGAAAGGAAAAAAAAATCAAGCTGGGTAAAATAACTGGGAGGGGAAAGCTGGGATACTTTTAGTGTCTACAGATTTCAGAGATTATTAAATCTATGGAGGGTTATAATTATGAAGGAAAATGAGAAGGGGAAAAGGATGAGAAAAGAAAAGATATAAGGGCAAGAGGGGAAGTGTATGAGCTATGGGTGAAAAATCCAGTAAAGGATGTCTCTAACAGACTGGACAGAGAAACACGCACAGCAATCCTCAAACCTAACCGAGCAACATACAAACAGAATAGTAAACAGCGTGGGGACATAACAGGGACAAGGGGTGGGACATGAGAAGAGAGAGGTCAAAATATGCTGTGAGATCATCTGAGAGTCCCAAGTCTCTGGAAGTAAAACCCTGCCAACCAGACTAGCCTGCGATCTTTGAGAAAAGAGCACGGGAGGTACGGGAGATAATGGAAAAAGACAAAAGAGGAGGAAAGGAGGAGAGGGAATGTGAGATGACCCTGGGCACTCAATACAGGGGAATAAACATGAAGGAAAGAGATGGATGGGGGCATAGGGTCTAATCGCTGGCTACAGCTTCGCTTCCTTGACAGTCCTCCTGGGAATTCCAGATGCCTGTCAGAGCCCTGGATGTGGTCATGTCTCCTGTGCTGGTTTTAGTCCCAGATTTAGTTTCAAATGCTGTCTTGACTCTTAGCAGTCCTTCTTGGGGTGCGGCACATCTGGTCATAGACACTGGTCCCATTGGTGGGTAATCCTTCAAGGATTGAGTCCTGGTCAAACTTCTGGGATGGCCCTTCAGGAATCCAGCTGTGAATGCTGGCCCTTTGTCTGTGTTTTCTCTGTAGGCACCATCTTATCTGAGTGTCAGTAAAAATTCCTATTTGGCCAGGCAATGTTGGCACACACCTTTAATCCCAACAACAAAACAAAACAAAAAACCCAAAGCAAACAAAACAAAATTTTAATGTGTTTAATTTGGATTTTTTTTTTTTGTTTTTTTTTTGTTTGTTTGTTTTTGGTTTTTTGAGACAAGGTTTCTCTGTCCTGGCTGTACTGGAACTTGCTCTGTAGACCAGGCTGGCCTCAAACTCACAGAGATACACCTGCCTCTGCCTTCCAAGTGCTAGGCTTAAAGGCATGCGCCACCACCTCTTGGCTTAATTTGAATTTTTTAAATGAACATTCCACAGGTACTGAACTTGAATGATGTTTTTAAAGAATGTAAATTTAATCAAATAAACAGTTCTACAAACATAAGAAATGTAAATTTCTATTAAGAAGCTTAAAAATGTCTGTAGACTAGGTTTGCATTGGAAAGTGCATTGCCCTCCGAAGCCAGCTCATTAGAAACGTTACATATCCTATGTTTGTTGGTTTTAAATAATAAGCAGTGCTGTTACCATTCGAGAAAGGTCATGAGGCACGACAAAACCCAGTATCAGAGCTTCATTGGGGGTGGGGGGGCTGTGAAAGATGTGTGCAGGGAGAGGGGGAGGAAGAGAGAGGAGGAGTCTGTGACCAGCTTTTTAAGGATTTCCCCTGCACATGCGCATGTGGGCTTACAGAGCTATGCCACGCATGTGCTGATTGCATGACTGCTCTGCGCGCATTTGCACAATCAAGAAGTGCACTGATGAAGGAAGACTCCTTGCTTAGCTACTGAACTGCGCATGTGCGGTCGTACAGCTGGTGTGGCAGAATCCCAACAATGTTCTTCCCTTTCTTCCCTTAGTGGAAAATAAATGAAACTCTGAAAGAGATGGAAGAGAAAAAGAACGAAATCACCAAGCTCCAGGAGCAGGAAAAGGCTCTCTATGCCGGGTTCCAGTCGGCCCTTGGAGAAAATAATAAATTTGCAAACTTCCTCATGAAAGTCCTGAAGAAGAAGATTAAGCGAGCAAAGAAAAAGGAAGTTGAAGGCGACGCTGGTTTGTGCTCCTCCCTCACGTGCTGGTCCCTTTCTTCTCCTTAACACTAAAAAGAGAAAGACCAGAGAAAACACTGGTCTTTCTGGCTGGGTGCCTGTTTTCACCCACTACCACACAGGCAATGTAGATGTGCCGTAGGGATCAAAGAGCAGAGGCTATAAGGTGTTACAGTGTGTTTGAACACTTGGAGTGTGAGTACATTCGTGTGTGTGTGTGTGTGTGTGTGTGTGTGTGTGTATGTTTGGTATGAATTAATATAGGATAGTTTGCTATCTTGGGTGAAATACCTCTCCTCATCTTTTGTACATGCTTGAGTAAGATTGTCATGCCATCGAGTTTTGAGAGTTCTCCATGTTCTAGAGACTAGTCCTTTGTCTGACATATTGCTCACAATTTTTCCCCTCACAGGTAACATTTGCATCTGCAGCGTTTGCTAAGAAGGTTGTCTCGTTCCTTTGAATTGTTTTTGACCTTCAAACTGTGCGTTACAGTTGTCTGGACCTATGTGTCTCTGGGTTCTCTATTTTGTTACAGTGACCTATGCCCTTTGTTATTGTAACTGCATACTAAGTCCTGAAGTCGGGTAGACCAGTTCCTCCCACTCCAGTCTTATTTTTCAAAATGACTTTAGCTGTTCTAGGCCTTTAATATTTCCATATTTTAGAATAACGTTGTCTATATCTACAAAGAAATCTTGTTAGAATTTTTTTTTTACCACAGTTGCGCTAAACCTATTTAACAATTTAGCTCTGCACGTCTCTGGGCAGACCTGGCACGTTTGCCTATTACTCAGCGTGTTACGTTTCCACACACAACTCCTGCTCCTGTTTTGTTAGATTTACACCTGTATAGTTCCCTGTTTGGGGGTGATCATAAGTAAATTATACCTTTGCTCTTGGTGTTTTCATGCTTATTGCTAGTATACAGAAGTATGATTTTTGTTGTTGTTGTTTTCTTTTTTGTTTTTTTCGAGACTATGTTCTCTTTATAGCTCTGGCTATTCTGGAACTCACTCTATAGACCAGACTGGCCTTGAACTCAGATCTGCCTGAGTGCTAGGATTAAAAGCATGTGCCACTACCACCTGGCTGCAAATGATTGGTACGAGTTTGCCTCATACTCCATGGACTTACTTATGAGTTCTAGGTTTGGGTAGATTCTTTGGGAATTTCTGGGTAGAAATAATTTCATCTGCAAACGTGAACTGTTGTACTTCTGGTCTGTATCCATGTTTTCCTATTTTGCCCTTTGCATGGCTCAAACATCCAGAGTTACACTGAAACGGAGTGGCAGGCTGAGGCCTCTGCTTTGTTTTTAACCTCTCAGGGAAAGCGGTCAGTCTTCTGCCGTTGAGTATCTTGTCGCCTGCAGTAGGCTGAAGGGCTTCCTCAGTTTTGTGAATTCTCATCATGAATGGGTACTGCAGTCCGTCAGGTGTTTCTCTATGGTGATTGATGACTATATGGCCTTTTCCTTTTTTTGCCAAATAACGTGGATAATAACAATCAACGGATTGTTGATTATTGAACAAGACTTCTCCCTTGAAATAAACCATCACTGGTAGAATATAAAATTGTTTTGTATGCTGCTCAGTTTTTTAAAGAAGCCTTTCCCCCATGTTTGTTGTAGTGTGCTGATGGTTTGTGTGGGTCCCTCACTTTGATGCTTGTTGGGACTTAATGCAAGATACTTAGGTGAGTGGGAAGGGGGTGCTGCCTTTGCAAGGGATTAACATAGTTCTCGCCCCAGTTCATTCATAGGAGAAGGATTATATAGGCTGTATTAACATAACAAGACTAGCCCCTTCCTCAGGCTGTCTCTTGATTCAGTCATGTGATCCCTCTCCCATGGGCTTCCACCATGAGGACATCCACTGGAAGTCTTTCATAGCTTCCAAATCCATGAGCTAAATAGCAAACTTTTCTGTATGCATTGCTAAGCCTCAAGTATTTTGTTATAACAGTGGAAAATGTGCTAATATAATATTCATGTGGGCCATTGGTCAGCAGTCCTAGCCTCCCTCCCATCTACCTCTCTTTCCCTCCTACCCTCCCATTCACCCCCTTCTTCCTCCTTCATCCTTTTCTTCCTTCCCTCTCCTCTCTTTATCTTTTCCTCCCCTCTTCCTCGTTGTCTAATTTAAATATGAGGGTAATACTAGTCCTATGTGACAGGGAAATCAGAATTCTGTCTAGGGGTTCTTAGTCTCATTATTGAAAGAATTTAGAGACAGCTTTGGAAGGGAACTTGTGGACAATTTTGTAAAGAGTTTGAGAGAAACAACCAGGCAAGCAATCTATAAATCTCAGCAGTTTCCAGAAGGGAGGGAGACAAGGAAAAGTCACATAGCCTGTCTTAGTTTAGGTGTGAAGAGATATCATGACCAAGGCAACTCTTATAAAAGAAAACATTTCATCAGGGCTGGCTTATCAGAGGTTTGGTCCATTATCATCATGGCAGGACATGGCAGTATGCAGGCAGACAAGATGCTGGAGAAGGAGCTGAGAGTTCTACATCTTGATCCACAGGCAACAGGAAGTGAACTGTGTCACTGAGTATAGCTTGAGCATAGAAGACCTCAAAGCCACACCTCCTAATAATGCCACTCCCTTTGGGGGCCATTTTCTTTCAAACTACCACATAGTCCATAAGGAAGCAGGAGGTTTGTAAGCAGCTGCAAGACAGACAAACAACTGCACACAGAAGGGGAGGGGGTCTTTAGAAAAAAAAAAAGAGTAAGAAGGCCTGGAGTGACTAGGAAATCATGGCTGACCTTTGACCAGTATCTGAAAGAAAAAGAAAAGAGTTGAAGCAGGAAGGCCACAGTGCTACGTAATGGGAGCCCTGCAAACAAGTGCGTAGGGGCAGGGTTTCTGGGGAGGAAGATATATTACCTCATTAAAGGGATAATTATTTCCTCCATCTCCTTAACACAGCCATAGGTAAATCAGCTTTCCAAGATGGATGGATTCTGGGCCAGGTGATTGACAGACCCAATAGTGTATAAGATTCTAATCTTCGGAGCAGATCAGAATGTCAGATCTCTGCCCAGGATTAGAGGTACTCCATTGTTTTGACTAGAAGGAAATAGCTTTCTGTTAATGGACTGCAACAGAGTCCTTATGTTCATCCTCAGTGACCTCCAAGATTACCATAACCTTTCCCTCTCAAGAGTGGAGACCGTAACATCATTTAGGAGATAGACTGAAATTAGGGAGTGTAGTGACACCTTTTATGAAAATATCTCTTTAACTCCAAAAAAAATGATCTTTTGGCAGACCTTGCAGCAAAATTAATAATCCAGTGGGCTCACTTAAGACTGTATACTTGGCCTGCTGTCCTATTGTGTACTCAGCCTGCTTAACTTGCCTTTAAGAAAACGTTTAACCAATCTTACTCAGATCCTTGGATTTCTCATGCAACCTCTTTTACAACCTAATGAACAACTTTAATCAAATTTAATGTACTCTTCATGTACCTGCCACCGAATAATGCATGTATGTACATGTGTGTAGTAGCAATCATTTGCTGAAAGCAGCCAACAGGTTGGAAGTAACAAATATCTGCCATAAATATTGGAAGCAGCATGTAGCTATAGCTTGGTGATGTCTGTTTGCTGTGTTGTGTGTCTGAGTTAGCTGGAATTTCTTCCCTTGTAAAAACTCTGTTAAATAATTCTGTAAAGAATCCCTAATCACTTTCCTATACTGTGTTTTCTGTGCTGTTCAATAAATACAGAGTAAAACCCGTTTTTAGAGATATAACTAATAGGGTACATATTTCTCTCTCTCTCTCTCTCTCTCTCTCTCTCTCTCTCTCTCTCTCTCTCTCTCTCTCTCTCACTTTCTCTCTCTCAAATTTGGGCTCACTCTTGGTCAACCTCCTCTGAGAGGAAGTATTCTGCTTTTGCTCCTTCATGAGACATGGGCACATCATGGTGTCTCTGAGGTTATCTCTCTTGCCTTCACTGACACAGGGAGTAGATATAACCCATTTCCAACAAGAAAATCCAGAGATCCAATTCCACAAGTGTTCATCAAAACTGACTAGAGTCTGGGCTGGAATGGCATCATACCTTCAGATATGGCCTCCAGGCGGAGGCTTCATTTAGGGTAATGAAGATAACTAGGAACCAGACCAGGATCCAGAATGTTTTCTGGGCATCACTGGCCTGTGGTTGGGACTGAATACCAGACATTTCGAGCTTCTGGCCAAGGACCTGAATCAAGTTCTCTAACCCTAAACCACCTAGCCCTTTCTATCTCCTGTTCTCATCAATGCTGTGAATTAGGAAGTCTTTCCTCATCTTTGATTTTCTGTAAGATACTAATTCTTCTTTTAATATTTAGTGGAATTTGTCAGTGAAGCTATTTGAAACTGAAGACTTGGTGGTGGGGGTTTAAATTATGAAGTAAATTTTCCTAGCAGCTCAGTGATAGTCAGTCTTCTGTTTTACATTAGACATGTTTGGGTAGTGAGTACAGCTTTCTTAAGGAGTCAGCCTGTTTTTCCAGCAAAGTTCGTGAGTGTAAAGTTGTTCATTATGTTTCCTTGTTATCATTTAGTTACTGCAGAGTGTGGTGATACAACCCATCAAATAGTATAATTATTAACACATGCTAATGGTACAATGATGTGATTCACTGTACTATTTCCATAAACACATAGACTGCACTGGTCCTCCTACCTCTCATCTCTAGTCTTCCTTCCCTCCCTGGGTTCTTTCTCAGTTCTCAATAGCCCTACTCACAGGACTTTTTTTCTCTTCTTTTACAGTTCCCATCTATGACAGAAAACACATGACACTTGCTTTTCTGTGTCTGGCTCATTTTGTGCAATATGTCCTCTTGCTACACTCATTTTTTTTTCTTTTTTCAAATGACAAGATTCCATTCTTTTTGACTGAGTAACAACACTCCATTGTATATAAATACCCCTTTTCCTTTATCTGTTTGTCTGTTGACACGCTGATTCTGTATCTTGGCAATAGTAACCAGTGACACAATAAACATGAGTCCACAGGCATTTTTGTATGCTAACCTCATTTCCTTTGTATATATACCCAGGAGTGGGATGCTGGCTCACATGATGATTTTGTTTGTAGTTTTTGAGGAAGGTTCATATAGCCCCCTCACCAGAGTTTCTGTGCTAATGTATATACATCCCTGTGACCAGTGTATATGCATTTCTTTGTCTCTACATCTTCACTAGTTTTATATATAGTATATATGTATGTATATGTATATATATATATATATATATATATATATATATATATATGACATTCTATTGGAGTAAGATAGAATCTCATTGCCCATGTAAAGTGTCAGAGCATGTAGGGTGCACTCTATGTTATTCATGTACAGTGGGAATAGTACCCCATCAGATAAGGAGGATTTCCATGGATAGTGTTAATACTGCTTCTGGTATCAGCTCTTTTTTCATTGCTGTGATCTAACATCTGATAAAAACAGCTTAAGGAATGAAGAGTTTATTTGGGGGACAAAGTACATAATGGCAGGAAAGACACCACAGTAGGAATGCGAGGTAGGAAGTCACATCGTGTCCACAGTCAAGAAATAGAGGGGGGAGGGAGAGAGAGAGAGAGAGAGAGAGAGAGAGAGAGAGAGAGAGAGAGAGAGAGAGAGAGAGAGGAGAAAGAGAGCTGGTCCCTTTCTCTGCTTTTTTGTTCAGCCTGAGACCCCAGCCCATGGGATGGTGCTGCCCACATTCAGGTGGGTCTTTCTCAGTTAAACCTCTCTGGAGACATACTCAGACACTCCCAGAGGTATAAGTCTTAGGCAAGTTCAAATCCAGTCAAGTTGATAATGGTGATTAACCATCACAACTCTATAATCGACAGCGATACTGGCGGCTCCGGTCATGGTGAAACGTCTACCATTCTTGTCCTCTGATGGGCACTGGTGGGTATCTAGATACTTCACAGGGAGAGGCAGAGGCTAGAATCACAGTGTCTCCTTTATTGATATTTTCCCAGGGACCTGCCCTGAGAAGATTTCTCCCAGGGTCCTAGGGAAGACGCTATGGCCAACATGGGGTTATCTGAGGGAAAAGACTCTATGTACACGATGCTCTTTCATCCATCTACTTTATTCCTCTGAGATTAAATCCTAGCTACACAGCTTTGTTTCTATTCTTATATATTGCTCCTCTCTGTCCCTTCTCTTCCTGTCCTCTCACAGCCCTAACTAAGCTCTTCTGCTATTGATCTCATCATTGTCCTCCACCCATGCTTGTTCCTTTCTTTCCTACTCTCCTGACCTGACTCAAGTCCTCCTACAATCTACAAAAACTTTTCCTTGCTCTTTCTCCTCGGGTCCTAACCCGGAGTCAGGAATTTTGTCCCGTCTTCACTCCACCTGGTTATACAAAAAACAAACAAACAGAAAACAAAACAAAACAAAACAAAAAAACTTTTAGTTCTGAGTCAATAGCTCTGGGATGCCACTAGGTCTGTGAGAGAAAGGGATGGTCTGAGCTCCATTTGTACAAGAAATAAACCTATGTGTTTACATATCCACCTGTCTCCTAGGCCTAGGAGACACATGTTGTCTCTGTAGGGGTGTTACCTAGTAAAGATCAGAAGTAGATCTGAGAGGCTTATACTGTTGGCCATTATGGCCTAGGAGTTATGTGTGCACAAGAAATTGATAATAGGAAA
This sequence comes from Peromyscus eremicus, assembly GCF_949786415.1. Lineage (NCBI taxonomy): Eukaryota > Metazoa > Chordata > Mammalia > Rodentia > Cricetidae > Peromyscus > Peromyscus eremicus. The sequence continues at coordinate 50,309,683 of NC_081428.1, read as the reverse complement.
CAGCTGATATATTGAAAGTCTAATAACATCAAATATTCCTTGATATTTGACTTCTCCTCTAGAAGGATTCCTTGATCCTTCAAGGTATAGCTTTATCATATACAGCTGAATCTCTATTTCATATTCTTGCAGCCTGCAACATCCCTTGGCAATAGTTAGTTTTAATTGTCAACTTGATTCAATCTAGGGTCACCTGGGAAGAGGTTCTCAGTAAAGGATTGTCTAGATTAGGTTAGTCTACAGGCACGTCTCTGGGGGCTTATCTTGATTATGTTAATTGAGATGGAAAGACCTACCCATGGTGGGTGGCACCACTCCCTAGGAAGGGGACTCTGAACTCTATAACAGTGAAGAAAGTGAGCTGAACACAAGTATAAATGCATTAATTCATTGCTTTCTGCTCTTCACTATGGGTTTAGTAACTAATTAGTTCAAGCTATTGCTCCTTTACTTCTCTGCCATGATAGGCTGCAACCTAGTATTGTGAACCAAATAAGCCCTTTCTCCCTTAAATTATTTTTGTCAGGGCATTTTATCACAGCAACAGAAAAGAAACTAATACACTCTCTAGGAGATTCTTGCCAGTCCATGCTATCTGACAAAGTGCAGTTACCATCAACGTAGAAGACCTGCATAGGTATGGTGTTAGCAACCATCATGTTTTCCTCCCCACTGCTACTGTGGTGATGTCTTCTGAGAAGTGGGTCCCCAGACTTCCCTACTGTGCCTGCCATAGGATAGGTTGTCCCTGGGATCTTCTGTTGTCCCTATTACTAAAGTAGAAATATCTACCATTCAGTCTTCATTGTCACCAAATAAAAGTGGGACCTCCTTGTTACTGCTGTGTGTGGGAATGAGTTCTGACCCCACATGCAGTCTCTATTGACAACATTGTGGAGATAGACTTGGTACCCATAACCAGTAGTAAAAGCCCTGACTCTCATCTGGGGATCTCCTTGCTACTGCAAGATGGGAGAGGTGCAGGCTACCTATGTGATCTTTTTTTGTTTGTTTGTTTGTTTGTTTGTTTGTTTTTGGTACAGAGTTTCTCTATGTAGCCCTGGCTGTCCTGGGACTCACAACTATGTAGACCAGGCTTGCCTTGAACTTGAACTCTGCCCGCCTCTGCCTCCTAAATGCTGGGATTGCAAGCATGAGCCACCACGTCCAGCCAAAACCATGTGATCTTTGCAGCTGCCTTGTGGTATTGGTGTCAGTGAGAGAGCTGTTTTTTAGCTAGCAGTGATGAATGTCCCAAATCCTCTGCTCTGCCTTCATAGATGTTCTCATGGTATTTTAAGAGCAAAATGGGACATTCTAAAGGGGTCTATACTCACTTATCTTGGGGATGATATGTTTTACTATTCAGACATATATACATTTTATAAAGATACTATATACAACATAGTAATGAAAAGTTACTCACGACCCTTGCTAAAGAGCAGCCATACAGACTGTCCAGGTGGCTGCTGAAATGGGGTTTTGAGGTAGGAAAAATATAGACTTCAACTCTCGATGCAAGAATAAATGATAACCTATACAGAGGATCAAGGGAACCGCCAGTAGATAGAAAATTACTAACGAGTAGGGTAATTCTTCGCTAAAATCTAACAGAATTTCCACTGAAGGCAGGCCTGAGTGATAAGCTATTAGAAGAAGGGGAAATCTGAGGATTTTGGTGGCTGGCAAGGGTGAGGGTTCCCAAAGCTGGTGTAACAGCGTTCTCGCTATGACTGGATTCAGCAAGCCGAGGAGAGAACACATGGTCTGCATCTTTAATGGTGTTAAGCTCTGTAGCTTGAGTTTTCCTGCCTGGCCCACAGTCAGGACAAATCTCTCTCACCTGCCAGTCCCACAGCCACTCAGACCCGACCAAGTAAACACAGAGACTTATATTGGTTACAAACTGTATGGCCGTGGCAGGCTTCTTGCTAACTGTTCTTACAGTTTAAATTAATTCATTTCCATAAATCTATCCCTTGCCACATGGCTCGTGGCTTACCAGGATCTTCACATGCAGCTTGTCATGGTGGCAGCTGGCAGTGTCTCTCTGACTCAGCCTTCCACTTCCCAGCTTTATTCTCCTCCTTGTCCCGCCTACACTTCCTGCCTAGCCAACGGCCAATCAGTGTTTTATTTATTAATCAGCAACACATTTGCCATACATCCCACAGCAAAGCTCTTCACACGGTCTGTTCCCTAGTAATCAACTGTTGGGAAACCCTGCATTTGGTGCTGCAGGGTCTGCTCTGCTGATGAGGTCCTCTTCTCTCCTTAGATGAAGATGAAGAGAGCGAGGAATCCAGCGAAGAGGAGTCCAGCCTGGAGAGTGATGAGGATGCATCGGGATCTGAAGACGATGTTTTTGATGACTCCATCTGCCCAACCAGTAAGTGAGGCAGAGCCCCGTGCTCACCGTGTAGTGGGGATGTGGGCTATCAACACAGAGGGGGTCCCTTCCTAGTCATCTGCTTTCTGGTAATAAAATTTAAGAAAAGAATGGGTTTGAATATATGAAGCAAAGCCTAGAACCCTTTGGGAGGGCTCTCTGGGAGGAGTATTAGCTAATCCTTCACACAGGTTTTTATTAGTAACAAATTAATGTATGATAACCGACTGATGGTTCAGATATTATGCATTATTAGCAAATTAATTGTATAAGTAAATGTCAGATTGTACTTTACATACACACACACACACACACACACACACACACACACTTTGTTTTTAAAAGAAGGAAAATAATTCCTCCCTTGCAGGGTCTAGTGCGGGTCTGTGAATAGCTGATACTGATTCTGAATCTCCAAGCTCCACGTGCCACAAGTTCCTAGTGCCACCATACTCCCCATCCCACAGGGCTGCCTTCCTATTTTCACTCTCTTTTCAGACTGTGATGCGAATCTGTTTGAACTGGCCCTCCAACTTCGAGAGAAAAGGCTAGACATTGAGGAAGCCTTAGTGGAAGAAAAGAAAATTGTTGACAACCTGAAAAAAGAATATGATACATGCTCCAAAAAAGTATGGGCTCTACCTACTTGTTTGTTTTCTAACATGCTCCCCATCTTCCTCTCTCATAGGCGTGACATTGCTAGGCCTTCTCAGAGGAGGAATGCATCAGATGTTATTTACAGCTTTCCCTCTGCATCACAAGTCTGCAGTATGGCAGGGCCATTGCTCTTTGGATGATTGTTTTTTCTTTTTTTCTTTTGGTTTTTCGAGATAGGGTTTCTCTGTGTAGCTTTGGTGCCTGTCCTAGATGTTGCTCTGTAGCCCAGGCTGGCCTCGAACTCACAGAGATCCACCTGCCTCTACCTCCCGAGTGCTGAGATTAAAGGTGTGCACCACCACCGCCCGGCTGCTTTTTTTTATGTCACTCATTTGTCTCAACTTTTTTGATGACATAATTCTATAAGCAATACTTATAGAACATATTACATAATAAATGTATGTGGATTTATAAATAACACTCAAGGAATATTGGTTATGAGGCATTCTTAGAAATGAGATGAAGATAAATAAGAATAGAAACTCTGGTATTTTCTCTTTGGACTTAGTCTTTTGGGACCAACACCTTGTGTGCTGGAGGTCCCAAAGCTAAGCTTCTGGAACTTTATTACCTTCTCCTTTTTCTTCTGACTTTCTCTCTTAGGTACTCTTGTTTAGAGCAATGTCACTCGACTTGATTCACACTTAGATTTTTTAATGGATTTTTTTTTCTGTAAATGAAAATGTTCAGGAACACTGTTGGGTTTTTAGGAGATGACGAATGTGCTTTGGGGACGCTGTAGCTTCTTGCTTTAAAACACCTTCTTATTAAATTTCTTTGGGTCATTGTTACAACAACAAGAAGTCTTCTACCATTCTGACAAAGATATCATGTCAAAGGCTGCTTTTCATACAGAAAATAAGAGAGAGGGAGACATTTTTTGACTCCTCGTTTATAAAGCTTTTACAGTTCTTGGACTGGGGAATGACTTGATAGGGAATGTGCATCCTAACCCAGCAGGAAGAAAATAACACACATTTCTGGGCTGCAGTGTAGACTCAGGTCTTGCTTGGGTCAGGGTCCCCCAAAGCACACCCTGCGTCCATTGTGCCTTCATTTACCACCTTGCATATACACCCTGCCCCTGAAGCGTGTCGATGTGTCTCATGTGGCTTTGTTCAGGTCAAAGTAGTGGCGACAAATCTGAATGCAGCCGAGGAGGCCCTGGAGGCTTATCAGCGAGAGAAACAGCAGAGGCTGAACGAGCTGCTGGTTGTCATCCCTCTCAAGCTTCACCAGGTGACCCCCCAACCCCCTCCCCCCTCCCCGAAAGGAGCAGCGCCACACCTCAGCTTTCCCAGAGAAAGATTCGCGCCTCAGCAGTGATGTCCCATGTCACTTGGTGGGAGGATTCTGCCTGCAGAATGACATCCCTAACTCTTCTTACCCATTCAGACAGCTGCTAATTACTGAAAACCACCAAAACACGCATGCTTCCCTGGCCCATAGTCATTTCACCAGCCCAGTCATTTCAGGTCTGGAGAAATGATGTAAGAGTGAAATGGCTGGAGGTTGAGATGTTGGGTCTTGCTCACAGGTCCCGTTCCATCCATCTTTAGTTAGCCGTGAACCAGTGAGCGGAAGGAAGCCTTCTTCATGACATTAATAAGGGAGGTCGGGACAAGACAGAAATATTCTCTTTTTTTTCCAGTCTCCGTTGATTTCCACTGTTTACTTGAATTACAACTTATGTTAAACTGTGGAAATTCTCATCAATGAAAAAAGAAAGTCTTGCTGTAGACTCTTGCCATGTTAAGAGAAGAGGCTATTCTTAAGGGGCAAGAAATACTCCAAGAAATCAGTTTATTGGTATTTTGTGTGACTGGTTGAGCTCTTGGTAACAGTTTGTTATGTCATCCTTGAAATGTTTGCCCCATTGTTATGAAGTAGGTATCAGGCAAGACCCGTTCTGTAAACTTTGCTGTCCCCAGAGAGATCTAATGTGCCTTCTCTGAGGGCAACTTTCTGTTTACCAGATCGCTGCCACTAGGGGTGAGAAGGAGAAGGCCCAGTGTGAGGGGTTTTAAGCAACAGGGCAGAGAAGAAAGGATTCCTATGCCTTGCCTTCAGTCTGGCCTTGGTCTGCTTTGGTTCTCATTTCCATTTGCTTTCTTCTGTATTTGTAGATAGAGTATGTGATATTTGGGGAGGTTCCTAATGACCTTTCTGGAACCTTGGTCTTCTCTAATCACTCCCTGGGGCGGCTGCAAGAGCGAATCATAAAGCTCCAGGAGGAAAACGCCAAGCAGCAGAAACTTAACAGAGAATGCAGGGAGAGGCGGAAGGTTCTCATCCGGGAGAAGAGAGAGATGGCGAAAACCATCCATAGTAAGTAGCTCGGCTGGCCCGTCATTCGCTAGGAACACCGGGACAAAAGGGAACTAGAAGGTGACTGGTTTCCAGCTTGGAAAACAGTAACCACAGACCCAGCATCCGAGAGGAAACCACACGCCCCTCACTTCCTGTTTGACAGGGAAGCGATGTTGGCATGCACTCTCTTTCTCTCTGTGAATGAGAAAATATAGAACAACGTGATCGTCTCCGTTGTACCTATAACCATGCTTCAGATAGATCAAAGCCCCTCCTCTTTCTAGTACTACGTGCTGCTCCTCCAGGACTGACCACCTGGTACAGATGCATACGTGCCAACGTATTCTCACACAGTATGGGGAACCACCCGGCATGTTTCTGTGATGATACTCAGAGCCTATGGTGGACTTTTCAAGACCATGTTTTTTCATTCATATTGCTTCAGGTAGTTTATTCTGTTTAGCTGACAGTGTAGTGTTCCATCGTATGACTATTAACATATTTACTTCTCCAGCCCCTGTTTGATGAGCATTGGTTATTTCTAACTTTTCACTATCCCAATAAGCCTTTTGTACATGATTCCTTATGCATGTATAAAAGGTCTCTGGGTTCTAAGAGCGTTTGTGCATTTTTCAGTTCTCTGAAATATTGTCAGAACTGCCCCCAGAGTGACTGAGCCCAGGTGTCCCCCACAAAGCAGTGTGTAAGAACTGCCTGGTCTTCATTTGTTTCTTTTGGGCTCTAATTTTTATCCCACAGTTTCCACATGACACATGGACACATTTGGATGTCCAAATACACTTCATTGTGTTTTTTAGTCACATTTCTTTTGTGAGACTGAACATTTTCATACACACACTTACTTGCCATTCTTTTTTTTTTTTTTTTTTTTTTTTTTTGGTTTGGTTTGGTTTTTCAAGAGAGGGTTTCTCTGTGTAGCCCTGGCTGTCCTGGAACTCATACTATAGACCAGGTTGGCCCCAAACTCACAGAGATCCACCTGCCTCTGCCTCCCAAGTGCTGGGATTAAAGGCGTGTGCCACCATGCCCACCAATTTGCCATTTGCCGTTTTTATGCTCCTTTCTGTAATATCTGTTATGTTTTTTGCTCCTTTTTCATTTTTTTTTAATTTATTTTAGGGAATTCTAAAGATTTTAGTCCATTATGTGTTCTCATTGGGTCAACCTTTTTTTTAAACTTTATATTAAAGTGAAAAAAGACATTTTAAATCTTAAAATGGTAAATTTATCTATTTATGATGTACACTTAGCATGTATCTTTTTAAGAAATCCTTTCTTAAAGATAAGTTTTGGCTGGGAGTAGTAATCCCAGCACTCGGGAGGCAGAGGCAAGTGGAACTCTGTGAGTTCAAGGCCAGCCTGGTCTATAGAGGGACTTCCAGGACAGCCCAGGCTACATACATAGTGAGACCCTATTTTGAAAAAATAAAATAAAAAACCAAAAAAAAAAAAAAAAGATAAGTTTTGATCCAGCAATTCCTGTATGGGATAAATATTCAAGAGAGATGAAATCAGTATGTCAACAAGTTGTCTGCATTCCTGTGTTCAGTGTAGCACTGTCTGTAAGAGCCAAGCTACAGAATAAACCCAAGAGTTCTATCAGCAGATGAGTGGACAAAGAAAATATACTACTAATCATAACAAAATATCAGTAGCCTTAAAAAAAAAGGCACTGTCATTTTATAACAGTATAGATGAATCTGGAGGGCACTGTGCTAAGCAAAATAAGCTAGGCACTGAAAAATAAAACACCATATGATTTTACTAATAAGTGGTTTAGAAAAAAAATGTTGAATTTGTCAGGAGTGGTGGCACATACCTGCCACCTCAGCTTTTAGAAAACTACCACAAATTTGTTGGCAGCCTGGGCTACATAATGAGGCCCTGCCTCAAGAAATATCAATAAAACTCAGGAGCATAGAATAGAGTTGGATGGTTAGTAGAGGCCTGTTGGATGGGATGGGGGATGGGGGAGATGTTGGTTACATGCTACAGAATTTCAGGGTGACTAATTAACAACAATGGATTGTATTCCTTAAAATTGCTAAGAGAATAGATTTTAGGGGCTAGAGAGATGTCTCAGAGGTTAAAAAACACTGACTGTTCTTCCAGAGGACCTGGGTTCAATTCCCGGCACCCACATGGCAGCTCACAACTGTCTGTAACTCTCGTTCTAGGGGATCTGACACACTCACACAGACATGTATGTGGACAAAACACAAATGTATGAAAAATAAAAGTAAATAAATCATAAAAAGAGAATAGATTTTAAGTGCTCTAGACACACACACACACACACACACACACACACACACACACGGTGAAGTGGGGGATGAACTTATGAAGTAATATATTTAATTACCTCAATTTGACCCTTCTACAAATCGCATTTCAGAATGGCATATACATAATAAATGTATATACTTTTTGTCAGGGTTTTTTAAACTATTTTTTTTTTAGTTTCTTCTATTATTAATGTTACTTACCTTGTGTTTGCAATCTACCTAAAATTAAGGTGGTGTGTAATGTAACATACGTAATAGGAAGGTAGGAAGATAATCTTTTTTTTTTTTTTTCAAGACAGGGTTTTTCTGTGTAACAACCCTGGCTGTCCTTGAACTCATAGACCAGGCTGCCTCAAACTCACAGAGATTGGCTTGTGTCTGCCTCCTGAGTGCTGGGATTAAAGGCATGTGCCACCATGCCTGACAATAATCATCTTTTTAAAATACTTTTTTTTTTTTCTGGAGCTGAGGACCAAACGCAGGGCCTTGCGCTTGCTAGGCAAGTGCTCTACCACTGAGCTAAATCCCCAACCCCTAAAATATTTTTTAAAATAATGTTTGGTATGTGGAATTTATATGTAAGTTATCAAGTATCAAAACAAAATGAATACAATCAATGTACCTCCCAGCTTAATGTAACCAGTATTGTAGTACCTGCCTGTGAGAGATGCATTCTCTTGTTTTCCCTTACCCAGAGAAAGACACTATTGCCAATTATGTGTTCAGTGTTGCATTTCTTAAAAAAAAAAAAGTAAGAAAACAATACACACATTTACATGTATTCCTAGCTAGTACGTTAATTTGGAACCCTGTAAAACTATTGTATTTTATATAGCCTTTGGAAAAGACTCTTGACTATTATTTTCCGAGATTAGATGTGGAGTGGAGCAAAGGAGAAGAGGTGTGGGAAACAGTGGGGCGTGGCAAAGGGGTGGGGCGGAGCAGACCAGGGGAGTCTTGAGCAGGACCTCAAGGACTTTCTGTAACGTTTGCTTGGAGTGCGATAGAACGTTCTACAAAGTGCCTGCTCCATCCCCCCCCCCCCCCCCCCCCCCCCCCCCCCCCCCCCCCCCCCCCCCCCCGAGACAGGGTTTCTCTGTGTAGTTTTGGTGCCTGTCCTGGATCTCACTCTGTAGACCAACTGGCTTTGTAGACCAGGCTGGCCTCCAACTCACAGAGATCCACCTGCCTCTGCCTCCCGAGTGCTGGGATTAAAGGTGTGCGCCATCACCGCCTGGCATCTGCTCCATTCTTAATAGTAGATTCTGTAAATGTCAATTAGAACAATCAGATCACTTAATAATGCAGTTGGAGCCTGCCAGTAGTTACGGAGGAACAGAGGTGGGAGTGCCCAGCCCTCTCAGGGAAAAGGAGTCCATTTTACACCGCATTTTGAAAATGAAGAAGGCTGTCTGCAAACCAGCATTTTAAGTAAGAAAAGCAGCAAGCAAACATCCCCGGGGGAAGATCTCTTAGTCATAAAAAATCTTTCCGGTTTTGCAAAAGTGGTTCCTTGGTATTTTCTTGCAAGTGCTCTGTTCATTTACTAACGGTTGGAGACTGAGACAGTGGTGGTCTTTCAGAAATGGAAGAAACAGTCCGAGAGCTGATGATCAGCAAGTTCGGCCGAGTGATCGATCTGGAAGCCCTCCAGACCCTCTCTGTGAACACAACACTCGAAGAACTGAAGATCAAAAAGCTTCGAAAGGAACTATCAAATGCCAAGGAACTAAGGATGTGGGAGGTGAGAAGGGCAGGGGCCGTCTTTGTTGGCTGTGCTTCAGGGAATTAGAAAATCCTGGGGAGGCTTAAGTGGCTCCTGGGAACTGTCTAGGCAGCACCCAGGAGCCTGTATCAATTATTATTACTATTATTATTATTATTATTATTATTATTTTGATAGCCCTGACTATCCTGGAACTGGCTTTGTAGACTAGGCTGGCCTCTAACTCACAGAGATCCTCCTGCCTCTGCCTCCTGAGTGCTGGGATTAAAGGCGTGCACCACCACTGCCCGGCTCCTGTCTCACTTCTTTACTGGAGAGTCTTGTCTATCTGGAAGAGACAGCAGCAGAACCGGGTTTTAGAGTCTAGGTTGCACATAACAATGTGTCATGCGTTACAGTGGATATGCTCTCACAGTTTTGGACATGGCACGTTGTTCTCTGAGAATCCTGTTGCTCTACCAAATAGCTTTGGCCTGCTGCTCCAGTTTGCAAATGAGAAAACATGTTTAGGGATTGGGGTTGTAGCTCAGTGACGACAGTACTTGCTTAACCTGTGCAAGGTCCTGGGTTCGATCCTCAGCACAGTTAAATAGATAACATGTCTATTTATTATAGTTATTTGCATGTGCATACACCAGCATCATAGTGCATCTGTGGGAGGCAGCTTGCAGAAGTGGGTTCTCACCTTCCACCAAGTGGGTCCTAGTGATGGAATTCAAGTCGTCAGGAATGGAAGCAAGGGTTTCACCGTTTTCTTTAATCAAACCAGACTCAATGCAGTGTTTCTGCTTAGGTTTTCACACTGGCTTCAGATTATATTTTCATGTACACCTAGTGTTCCCTTTTCATGATTGGTTTTAAATTCACTTTTTTTTTTCTAGTCTTAAGTATCGAACCCAGGGCCTGATACCTGCTTGGCCAACACTGTACTGTAGAGCTATGTCCCAGTGACGGCTTTGGTAGAACTGGACACTGGTTTTTCTTTCTTTCCTGTCCTGGTCACTCAGCCCATGTCCCACCTTCCTTCCCTGGTAGGAAAAGATCGCCCAGGTGCGCTGGGAGCTAATGATGAAGACAAAAGAACACACCAAGAAGCTTCACCAGATGAATGATCTGTGCATCGAGAAGAAGAAACTTGATTCCAGATTGAACACACTCCAGAACCAGCAGGTATGTTCCTTTTCTTCTGGGCCTTGGCAGAACCCAAGGTCCCGCCAAGCACTGGCATTTAAACAGACCTTCTGGGCCATCTATCCCTGGATACTGACTCAGTATTAGCCACGGGAGAGTGGTTTCCTGGGGGGACTAGCTTTGTCAAATGCCTCTTGCATGCCATGAACTTATATGAGTACTCATCTATAGGTTTTACCTTGATCTTGGAGAGGGAAGGTTATTTAAGCATAACCAATAATACCAATGTGCTCCCTGAAATTGGTTGGTGTCAGGGTCCATTTTCAATATGCTCATTTGCCTTGATAGGAAGTAGGCATCTTGAACTGTGTAACAATATGCGTTACCTCATGAAATGCTTGCTATTTGTTTTGAGTGTTTCAACTGGTCGTTATGGAATCCATATTGAGCCTGAGGATGTGCTTACTACAGAGCCTTGTCCTCTAGTGGCCCAACATCTTCCAAAGCATCTGCAAAAACATTTTCTTTAAGCATCCTGGAAATAATTTAAACCGGGTGTTTTCCGATTATGGTCCCCTGAGGAACAGCAACTACATCAGCTGGGAACTTGTTCAGAATGTAAGATGAGATTACAGACAGAGAAAACCATAGGCCACGAGGGTTGCACAGGGGAGCTGATATGTTTTTATTGTAAGCGAAGTTTATATAGTCTTATTTGTAAGATTACAGAAAATTGCAGATTTTCAGCCAGGGAAGAAGAAAGGCCATGTCCTAAGGTCATGTGTGCTTCCACTTTATGCATAGTTCATTGCTATTTTAACATTTTTATTTGCAATATCTGCAAAAAGAATGTTGCCTCTCCGCAGGCAACTTTCACAACAGATTTTTAACTGTACTAGAATTCTTGACTTTCAGCTGGTGAGAGTCAACTAGACGCCAGCGTGAATGACTTCTCTCCCATCTCGGGTCTCTTAAATCTTTCTTTGTGTCTTGCCTCAGTCCCACTGATGAGCTCTCCAAGTCGTGAAGGACTGATAAGATAGTGTAAAGTACTTCTGAAGCAGGCTTGAATTTTAAAAGTTGTCCGAAGGCACACGTTTTAAGAGTAAGAGTTTAGTAGGGAGGTGAAAGTCTCCTGAAGAGGCGATCTCTGTTTAAATTGACTGTAAGAAAGGTATTATCTTCCCCAAACAGGGAAATGCCTTCCAGGGCCCTCGGAAAGCAGATACACTGGCAAGACAGAGGGTCACCGAGCTGGTCGAAAGCCAATCAGAAAAGATCTCGGCTTTGAAGGAGGAGATTGCCCTTCTTCGGAAGAAAGGGGGGCTCATCCTCCCGCCCATCACATCCACGCAGGAGAACGAAATGAAGTCCATGGATGCTTAAACTCTCTGTCTTTTCTCATTTCCCACTCAAGAGCTGTGGCAGAACTCACCAGGTCTACTTCCTATCACCCACAACAATCCTCTCATTTAAAGGGAACCATAGGGAGAGCATAAAAAAGCACCCTGTTATGTGAATTAACACTATTTTTTCCATGTTAGACATAACTGTGACATTTGACATGTAATTATGGCTGTGTGAAGACAGGATAGACGTCTACAGCCCAAGTTGGGTAATGAAGAAGGTTAAATCTCATAATTTAAGAAAGCAGCTGTTATATATTGTGTTCTCAGAATCATCTGTTTTTCTGGTATTCTGAATATTTAGCCATTGGCAAGAAAAACTATTATTCAGCAATCAGTGAGAAAACTTCCTTTTCTTAGTCCTTGGATCTTTAGAAAATAAACTGTTTGTGTTAAATAGTCTGTGCAAGGACATAAAAGAAAAAAGGCAAACCATCTTGCCAATAATAACTTAGAATAAGAAATGCAAATGTGAACGTTGTTATTGTTGACTTCATAAAACAGCTATTTGAGGGCTTGGGATTGAGGAAATGCAGACAGACGTGGAAAAATAGCTCGCTTTGGGTTGGCAGAGGTGGCTTCCTGAATCACCCACCATTTCTGCAGACTCCTCAGTTCTGAGGCTCACATTTTCCAAAATAAGTAAGGGACGCTTTTCTCTAGGTTCTCTGCAACTCCAGCGGAATTCTCCATAACTCCCCTCTAGCTTTCCCGGGCCCTGTGCCTCCTGCTGGGGTTCACTTGAGCCATTACTGGCTTGGATCTAGGTGAGGAAGGGATGAATTAGATTTTTATCTCCTTGAGGGACTAATTCTAGCAGCCAGTTTTGACTGTGTGTGACATTTTAAACTCAAGAGTGTACTTTCCGCCTCACGAAAGGTTGATTGAAGTTCACGGCTACACCCCTTGCAGAATGGTCTCCCTGACACTTGATGTCCTTCCAGTAGTGACACTTTGGATTCCCAGGTGTATTGTTTGCCCCTGCATGAATGATAAACCTCTGCTGGTAGAGGCTGTACTACAGAACCTTTCCCAGTTTTTATACTGCACATCTGTGAGCACAACGGCTAGCAATGTAGACAGACACACCTGTGCCTTTCCAGTGTCAGAATGTATTGAATCATAACATATTCACAAGGTGCGTCAGTTTTATGGGTTACAATTTACCAAGTAAATTTTTCCTCCCTTAGCTGCCTGTTGACATTTGTAGACTTTGACGACACTCTGACTTACTAATGTATGCTCTCAGATCACAGGTTACATTTCATACAGTAATGCCCACAGACGGCTCCAAAGAAGTTAGAGGCCGAGGAGCTCAGAGGGGCCTTACTACAGGCAGCAAGGGAGCTGACATGGATGCAGAGAGCCATTGCAAGTGGTCAGATGTAGAGGCCAGTTGGAAGCCAAGCCCAGATGAGCCAAGTCACGTGGTCCAGCCCAGTGAGCTATCTGGCAATAACTTTGACCCTAGTAAAGTGGTTCTCAACCTGTGGATTGTGACCCCTCTGGCAAACCTTTACCTCCAAAAGTATTTACATTACAGTCTGTAATAGTAGCAACATTACAGTTATGAAGTAGCAATGAAAATTATTTTATGGGTGTGGTCACCACAATATGAGGAACCGTGTTAAAGGGCCGCCGCGTTAGGAAGGTTGAGAACCACTGACCTCACAGCAGAATGCCGGACCTTTGACGCAGGACTCAGGACTGGGTCCAGATGGACCAATGTCAGCCATCTAGAATGGACTGCCCCTACAACGAAGCCTCTAGAACGCTTTGTATCTCAATAGCCGGTGGCACACTTTCTGGGGTCCTGATGACTGATCAAAGCCTGCTGACATCACAGTGTCAGGTATCCTTCTTTTTATGGTGCCCAGGTGAGAGTTGAGGTGTATCCAGTAAGCTCTCTCTGACCCAGTTTTTCTGATACAATTTTAACACATGTATGTGTCTACCTACATGTTCCCCGTCTTCGGAAAGCTGGTAGGCAGTACCATTCTACTTGAAAGGATAAGTTAACTTACCAGTCCCTTCCCCGGGGTTCACGTTGGACACGGTAGTGTCCATGTGTATGAACAAGACATGACGTCATTCTTCCTCTGGATTTCTACTGATGTAAAAGGGGGCAACTCAGGGGAAGGTCACCCAGAAGCCATTGCTTCACACAATATGGAGGGGCATGCAGCAACCTGATCTCCACACCCAGCTATGTGTGTCTTTTTTAATTAAAGCAAACAAATGCTAACCACAGCATCCATTGCTTTTTAATGTACAAAAAAAAAAAAATCTGCCTCAAACCTTAGCTTTAAAAACGTATCGTCTCACCCAGAGAGGGTTTGTGGGACTCAAGAATCTGGTCTCAGATCATCTGGGTGTCTCTGGTTAGGCTCTGGCAATTTGATAAACAGGATCCTAGAAAGGCTGGGGAACTCCTTCAGAGTCTGAAGGGATGCATACCGGAAGCAGGTTGTCTTATGTTGGTTTTAGTGGAGTTCACCAAAGCCCACTTTGACAATTAGTTTAGCTCATGAAGAAGTAAAAAACAAAATAAGGTTTTTTAAAAAATAGGCTTCCAACAGTCTGGTAGGTGAAGTACAGCTCAGATTAGAGCTGGATTAGCAAAGACTCTGAACATTAGTTCTGCCCACTGCTCTCCTGCAGGGACCTGGAAAGCTTCTCTGCCAGTGTCTGAAGTCATGTATCTTACTTCTTCTCTTCCAGGATTACACCACTACATTCCTATAATTTCTTTGTTCTTTACAATCATCTCAATAAATACTTTGAAAGTACTGCCTTGCTGAAAACCACACTGCATTTTGAGGAAGGTTCTTTTCAGATTCGAATTGTTTACAGCCCATGGATGCAAGGCTACAGAAGGGCAGGTGCAGTACTGCTTCTGGCCAGCAGATGGTGCACTCATCCCAAACAATCAGACTGAAGGCGTTTCCCTGGGCTTCTTAGGATCCTGTTAACCAAATTCTTTGAGTAGAAGCAGAGTTTGATACAACTCTTGATAAGATTAAAAGTGCCAGGCAGCATTTCAACTCTTCATTTTCCTGAAACGTACAATCTCTCCCCACACAATGAACACTTGAAATGTGTGAAGACTTGCATTGAAATGTTCAGTTTTCAATTATGTCCAGTTACACACACACACACACACACACACACACACACACACACACACCTACTACCTATCTTTGGATGGTCTTTTGGTGAAACAACACTAAAAATATGTTGGTTTGAAATGAGTCAACTCCTCCAGCATGGTAACTCTAGAAAGAAGGGGAGGAAATCTATTGGAGACCACATGTTCATGTGGAACATAGCACTAAACTAAATGATGTTTTGGAGGCAATATTTGGTCTTTTACACACACACACACACACACACACACACACACACACACACACACACACGCACGCACGCACGCACGCACGCTCACACACCCGTACATAAGAAGGATTAGCTTCATTCCTACAATAGACAGACACTCACCTCCAGTCCAGTCAGAGAGCAGCGAACCTGCTTTGTTTTGTATATTCATTCCCTCTTGGAGTAAACAGTTACAAATATCATTTTACATGAGTCCAAACACAACGTTCATTGTTTAAAAAGACAAAAATATGAAAAACATCTGCTACTGTTTCCAGATTTTATCACTTGATGGATTAGAAATCGTCACGAGCAGTTATTTTCTCCAGCTACTCCAAGACAGGACTCCCAACGTCTAAAGAAAACGCTGACTCATACATGACTAAGTTGAAGGTTACAGAGAAGACTAAACATTTATTTAGAAGTTACAGTGTTTGTTTTTACAGAGATATGTTGCCACAGATTATTGACTCTGGACGGTCGGTCGTTAATGCTTAGAGTGCTGTGCACATCTGGGTCTTTTCTCGTGGCATCTTGGAAGCGTGTCCTGTGCCACCAAGTCTGAGTGGCTTCCGGGCGGCTCCAGTCTGCAGCAGCATGGCCTTTTCTGTTTCCCTCATGCATGCCCTTCGTGAACAGTGCGCTTAGGGGCCTTCCGCCAACTTGCCTGAGGCATTGGGAAGGTCCTGTGGGCCATCTGAAGGCCTGCCAGACTGTGCTACTCAGTCCTACTGGAATCTGCTTATCTTGCTACTTGTTTTCCCCCTTGCGCCATAAAAGGGGAGGATTCCCTATCTCTCCAGAATTATAGAAACACATATACATTTATTTACAAGTGCATAAATATATAAATATGGCTATAATAGAAAAATAAATACCAATTTTTCTCTGTCTCTTTGAAAAAAAAAAAAAAACATATATAGTCTTTCTGGGATATCGGCTTCGGCCTAAATTGTGGGAGGTGGTGTTTCAAAGGACACGTGAACTGATGGGCTGGGAGAGAGCCTCACCCCAAGTTCCTTTCCTGTGTAGGCCCCCGAAGGGTGCTGGGGACTCCAGTCTCCTCCACCCACTTGGCAGGAGTCAAAACTGTCTACTTCTTCAACTGGTACAAGGCCCAAACAGCACCGCGGCCCTATGGGGAGGAAAAATGTAGGCAACATTAATATCCAGACTGACGGAACAATATTGAACTAATCTCTATGTGTGGCTGATTACACTGGTTGCACTGGGCACACTGGGCACACTGGGCACAGTGGCCCACGAAGGAGACGACCGCTTACTAACAACCTATGTGGGAACCAGAGACTGTAGACTCCAAAGCACTCAGCTTGCGGCCATGGGCTATATACATGAGACACAAAGGGAGCCCCAGCTCTTTCTGGATTCAGGCTGTGGTTTACCATCCATTGCCCTTGTCCAACCTTATCTTATTTTTGTGATGATTTGGTCCAGCTTTGGGAGCTGAAGGTCATTTAGAATTTTATGTCCTAGAGACGGTCCAGGATCGGCATGAAATGGGCAAGCGCGTCCTGGAAGCTAAGCGACACCAGCTAGTTCTCTGAAGTACCAAGTGTCCCCAACCAAGTCCTAGCAGACTGGCTTGAAGTAGGGTACAGAGGGAGCCACGGGCGGGGATGGCCCCTGGAGGAACAAGTTCTGTGGCTGCACACGGAAGGATGATGTGTGTGCGAACATGGCTCCCTGATGAGTGACGAGAATCACTCCCCAATTAAGACATGACCCAGCAGAGCAAGGGATTAAAGAAGCCTCCACGTGATGAGAGGCAGAGTCTGCGAATGGCCCTGATTCCGAAATGGAGAGACCAAACAGGCTTCTTCCTTTGGAATACAG
This sequence comes from Peromyscus eremicus, assembly GCF_949786415.1. NCBI lineage: Eukaryota > Metazoa > Chordata > Mammalia > Rodentia > Cricetidae > Peromyscus > Peromyscus eremicus. Next base: position 50,292,529 of record NC_081428.1, on the reverse strand, counting down.
AATGCCTTTCTTCTCAGCCTCTGAGGACCTCAGTTACAGTGGAATCAGACTGACCTGGTGAGGCCCCATGCCCACCCCCTGCCTCCTTCCCCGCCCCCCTGTGCGGGCCTTTAGTAGCAAAGGGCAGTGGCCATCCACCCTGACTCCCAAATGCTTCCTTGAAGTTGCCTCTTCTCCTTGAAGCCATTACGGGTTATGGGAGACCCCATGGGACAGTTTGCCCCATTGCCCCAGGCTGACCTGAGTGATATGGAGGATCCCACGAAGCGTCCAGCCCAGGACCCTCTGGTCCCCTTCTCATTGCCGTCTGGCATGTGGTGACGGGTTGCTTCTGGCGGTGACAGCAATCTCGAGGTTGGAGCAGCTGGTGAGTTGAGTCATCAGGCAGCGTATACAAGAAAGAGCCTTCCTCCGAGCTGGACTTGGGACCTCTGCATTGTACAAGACCAGACGGGATGGGTAAGGCAGGGCGGAGTGGGCCTGGTGGATCCCATGCTCTGGCACATGTCCTGGTATTTGAAGGTACTAGAGCAGGTCAGGGCTGAGAGCACACACCGTTCCCCTGTGAACATCAGGAGGTGCCACGCTTCATTCAGCCAGTGATAGCTTAGTTTTATTGCAGCCGGTGGCGAACATGGTTCAGGGGCCTGCAGGTGAAATCCGTTACCCCTCAAGGGTTTTGGTGAGCCAGTGAGCAACAGATGCCGAGAAACAATGAAGCTCCCAATCAGGAAGAGAGTAACTGTGCACACAGCACCTCACCATGGGGCAACTGAGCAGGAAAAGAGTAACTGTGTACACAGCACCTCACCATGGGGTAACTGAGCAGGAAGGGCATCATAACTGTGCACACAGCACTCTCCCATGGGGTAAATGAGCAGGAAGGACATCATAACTGTGCACACAGCACCTCACCATGGGGTAACTGAGCAGGAAGGACATCATAACTGTGCACACAGCACTCTCCCATGGGGTAACTGAGCAGGAAGGACATGAGAACTGTGCACACAGCACCTCACCATGGGGTAACTGAGCAGGAAGGACATCATAACTGTGCACACAGCACCTCACCATGGGGTAACTGAGCAGGAAGGGCATCATAACTGTGCACACAGCACTCTCCCATGGGGTAACTGAGCAGGAAGGACATGAGAACTATGCACACAGCACCTCACCATGGGGTAACTGAGCAGAAAGAAAGTAACTGTGCACACAGCACCTCACCATGGGGTAACTGAGCAGGAAGGACATCATAACTGTGCACACAGCACCTCACCATGGGGTAACTGAGCAAGAAGGGCATCATAACTGTGCACACAGCACCTCACCATGGGTTAATAGCTACATGGAGAACAGATGGAAAACTTGGGGATCCTTGCATGAAGCACTGCTCAGCTCTGGATGACAGACTTTGGACACGAGGAACTAAAGAGAATGGGAGGCTTTGGGGCTTGGGACTAAAAGCAGGGGTGAGAGGGGCCTGGTTACCTGGCAACCTGCTGGCTCTGGGGGTCATATCCATTGGCAACAATGGTCTGTCTCAGTAGGCTGTTGGCATCTTCCTGCTGCTTGAAGGAAAGAAGAAAGGTCATACCGGGAGGCCAAGGAACGTCCCAGTGCTCACCACTGAGCAGCGTGAGCTGTGGTTGACTGTAGGGAGGCCAGCCCAGCAGCCCTGGATGAGCAGGGACAATGTCTCTCCCTCTGTGCCCCTGGGGCCCACACCCATGAGCCCGTTACCTGTGCAAGCTCCCCTGGGCAGTGCTGCTGAGGTTTCCTGCCTGGGCAGCCCACCGCAGCCACAGGGCATCCTCTGCTTCCGTGCAGGCGGCTGGCACAGGCCCGTCCATTGATGGCACTGAGGTAGGGCTGCCCATTGGCTTGGTGGCCTGGAAGCCCTCCCAACGGCACCATCGTGTACTGGCAGGAGGAAGACAAGAGGGCACTTCGAGGAAAGCCCAGATCTGTGGTGTGTTCTGGAAGAGCAGGAGACAGAGGTGTGCTTAGCCTCCTCCAGCTGGCAAAAGCCCCACGCTCCTAGTGTCAGAGGACATGGGCAGGGAGTGTCCTAGAGCCCGAGAATGCTTTTCCTAAGACTTCCCATCACCCGTCTTTTCTTTTAAGTGAGAAAGATAGATAATGGAGCAATAGCTAAGGGAGTGAGGGTGAGTGGAAAGGGTCCTTGTTACTGGGGGAGTCAGCTGAGGCTATTGCTATTTGAAGCAGAAATTAGTGGGCAAGGCAGGCTAGCCCATAGGAAGGGAAGGCTCAAGGCAGCCCCTGCTGGACAGAAGAGCTGAAAATGGGAAGAGGCGGGGGCAGCTTGAATACGAACATTCAAGAAACAGCTTCAGACATTAGAAAAACATGGGGCAGGTAAACACCAAGACCAGAGGTGTGACTGGACTGCAAGCCAGGAGGGAGAGGCTTGCCTCCAGATGGTCACTGTTTCTGTGGGACCTCTGGGGTCACCTGGTAGCTTGAGCTGTCTGGGAGGTGGAGCTGGACCATCTGGCTCTGCCTGGGCACCTGCCTGCATGTTGAGTTGAGAGACCTTCTCCCTCCCAAGCTCCTTCCCGTCTGTGCTGAGGTGTGGTACTCACTCTGTTTAGACCAGGCCCTCCATAGGCAGAAGGGGATGAAGGTGACGATGATGAGGACGATAGAGCCCAGAACAACCCCCACAATCAGATAGGGCAGGTCACTGGCACGTGCCACCATAGCCCCGGTGCCCACCGGCCGCTCCATGGTTTCTAGGGGTGGAGGCTGTGGTGGGGCCAGAGTTAAGGGTGGGGGCCGACCAGGCTGACCAGAGATTTTCCGAGCTGCAATTGAAGACGAAACTCACATCAGTGTCTATTTCTCTGTCATTTTCTTTACAACAAATAGGAACACACAGCACCCCTCAGTTCCAACGGATATAGGAAATGGGGCCAAGATCCCAAGATGGGGGTCTCAATATCCCTTATTTGGATCATGTCCGTAACTTATCATGACACCGGTACCCAATGTGAAATGCGTTGTTGGGGTGGCCTGAAACATATTTTAACGTACATGTTTGTGAGCCAAGCGCCAAGTCAGAGTGGACAGGGGTAACTGTGTTCTCCGAAAGAACAATTAGTACGCATGAGCTCAGGCGAAAGACCCTTCCCACAGCTCTGCTATTTCTAGGTCGGTTAAGGGATGTGAAGTGCTGGGCATTAGCTTGGGTTGCAAGGAGAAGGGCGTTTGGGGACATTGTGGGACAGATGATAATTGGTAAATTCGCATCAAAGTCGGGACGTTAAACCTTATGTTCCTCACTGGGGTTTGCTGTAGCAGGAGAACCTGCATGGACTTGACCACACACGTGTACCTGTCCCCTGGGAAGGAGAACGAGAGTCACCATGGTGACACACATGTTTGCTTAGCCTGGCTCACACAGTCAGACAAAGTTGACATCAGCTTTCTGATGTCACAGCCCCATGGCCCACCACCACTCATCTTTTTCCTGCCTCCTCTGATCCTGGGAGATGATGGTCCCAGCTCCTCTCCGTCTGGGTAATCTCTGTTCCCATGATGCCTCCTATGCCCTAAGGACTCTGGAGGCAGGAGACCTGCTGCTTTTATCAGACACTTTGGGTGTCCCCAAAGAACCAGCCACTTGGAAACTTTCCCAGCCCTTCTCTCCTTCCGTTCCCAGGTGGTCCGTTTCTCTTTCTGCCCTCTCCGTTCCGATAGACGGCAGCCCCCTGAGTAGCGCTTCAAAGAAAACCTCAAGCTTGCTGTATCCCAACCCAGCATGCAATCGACCCGGGTCCTGCCCAAAGGCAATGATGAAAACCATTCTCTTCACCTTTACTTCAGAGCTCCACTTCTCTCCCCTCAGCCCACCCATGACCCTTACTACAAAGAAGCCCGACAAGGACCTCTTCTACCTCATCGTCCCTGCAAACTGCACTAGCTCCTCCTCTGGCGTCCTTCAGTGACCTGCTGCTGGTGCCTCGGGCCTCTCCCCCAGCTGCCCCTTCTCCTCCTCCTCCTCCCATCTGGAGCCACTTTTTAAGGCTTGGCATGTCCTCCAGGCCACTCCCTCCTCATTCCAGCCTAAAGAACCAGCCTGAAGACCTAAGAAGGCCTTATGAAGCTGCTTGCTCTCGCTGAGTACTCTATGTTCAAACTGATACAAGAGTTTGGGCTGTGTGGCCACGTGTCCCTCTCTTCCATGGACGTGGCACCAAGGCCACGTGCACACAGTTGGTGCTAAGTGAGTATGGGTGAAGTGACCAAAGGCAATGGAAAGTGGGGCAGAGAACCCTGTGGCCTCAGCCACAGGAGAGTGCTGTTTTCTCTGCATTCCTTTGTGATCTTCTGATTATGTCCTTGGCAATACACAGCTTTACTCGTTTTGTAGAATTAGTAAAAATGAGTAAAAACTGGACATAACAATACCTACTTACACGAGCAATGCCCACATATTAACAAGTGCATGTACACGTTTAATATGTTTTAGTGCAGAAAAGGAGCCTGGGCCTGTAGCTATATGGAACTGTCGGAGGCAGGTTCTGTCCCATCCTGGCTATATACCTTTGGCCAAGATGCATATATAATAAGTTTCCTGAGGTTCAGATCTCCTTCTCATCTCACCAGGCTGCAGCAGAATTAAATAAACCAACCCACATAAAGACCGAATACCAAGAAATAGAGCATGTATAGAACATTTCCATCTTAAGATGGGTTCTATTCCTAATGAGTTCATGGGTCTGTTGATTCTCAAGTCCTTCATGAAGGTAACCTGCTCGTGTTTACACAAAACACAAGCAAATAGGAAGGGAGGCAACTGATGAGGTCTGGGATCCTTGGAAAATCAGCGTCTTCTTGGAAAGGGATACCGGGGTGGATGGAAGCAAGACTCCGCTCCACCTCATGGGAATCCCCAGGATGGGAGGGGACCCCGGGAGAATCACCTTTGGTCTCGCAGATCATGACGTTGCTGAACTCGCTCTCTCCTCCCTCGTTAAAGCACTGCATCTTAATGTCGTAGGAGGTCTCGGGCTGCAGGTGGCTGATGGAGTGCCAGTACCTGTCACCTGGGAAGGAGAGAGAGAGGCACCATGGTGATGCACATGTTGTTTGCTTAGCCTTGCTCACACAGTCAGACAAAGCTGTTGGTCTAAGCTAGGGCCACTGACCAGCGCAGGAGGCACTAGAGAATGATCTGGGGACCACCCATGTTTCTGCTTTGCTGTGGTCATTAAGAAAGAAGCATGCTGAGTCTTTTGACTGGATGGCTCCAGGTGAGTCGCAAAAGACTCCATGACACTGAGCACAGATGAGGTTTTGCCGACACCCAGACCCCCTTGCCAGCGAAGGGAACAGTATCAACAGCACATCTTCTCACCTTCCACCATGTCCTTCTTGTAATCACTGTCATTGTCGCTGTCCGTGGGTCGGTAGTAGATATAAAAGCCGTGGATGGGGGTGTTGTTGTTGCTGGCTGGGATATACTACATGGGATGGAAAACAGACATGTTCACAGTGCGTCAGAGAAATCACCAAAAGAAAAAAATCACAAGGCTGTGGAATCTTCTCCCCAGTCCAGGGTTTGAACTTCCTGGGGCCCCAGCGAACATTCCTGAATCAGTCCCTTGGGCTCCCTGAGGAAGGCTGCAGAGATCGGGCATGATTTTATTTTGCTGATGGGCCCTGGAGCTTTTTAGAAACAAGACACAAATTGTACTTCTTCAAAGATGTTGGTTCCTGCCGAGTCTCCCTGAAAACATGAAGGGACGCTGGACAAGTGTCGGGATTCCCTATGGTATCAGGTGGAAAGCAGGAAGGAGGGTGGGATACAGCAGAAAGTGAGAACCGGGTTACAAGAGACAGCTAACAGCAGCTCCAGCTACCATCAGGCTCCCAGCTCCCCCAAGGGGGCCTTCAGGTGTATGACACCAGGGAAGCAAGGAGGAGGAAGAACATTCCCACAGTGTTGGTGGCCAGGCCACTTACCATCCACTTGAGCATAATGGTGGTCTCATTGACTGCATCGGTGAAGGTGATGTAAGGGCCTGCCACGGGCCTCTCGTACACACGGCCACTGTACCCTGACACCACGTAGGGCCGGGAGGGAGCACTGGGTTCACTCTCTCCTAGCATGTTCAAAGCGCGGACGCGGAACTTGTAGGAAATGCCTGTGAAAGAGATCCTCCCTGAGCTCGGGAAATACCGCTGATCTCCCTCTACTGCCCACCAAGGCCCAGCCCAGGGACATCTGGTCAGCTCTTCTCCAAAAATGTCCACACAGGACCCATAAGAATACTCATCTTCCTTAAGCCACGCCGGAAGTGGCTCTGGACTCTGCTGTGGAGAGAGGGAGGAGGAGGGGCTGAGGCAGAGCCACAGATTTCGTACCCATGAGTACTATGTGAGGACGAGGAAGGGAAGGACGGATTGAAGAAGACCCTTCATTGTTCCTCCTCCTCCTCCTCCTCCTCCTCCATGTGGTTCCAGGGCAGAGAGGACCAGGAAGAGAGAAGCCAGGTCCCTACCTTTCTCCAGGCCCGTGATCTCCACAGAGAGCCTCGAGGGAGGGATGGCGCTGGTGGCCAGGATCCAATCTCCCACTTTTTTTAGCTTCTTGTACTCCACACGGAAGGACTGGATAGGGAAGCCTCCGTTGCCGCGGGGAATCCAGGTTACATACACAGAGGTCTCTGAGGCCATGGAGATGGTGGGTCTATCTGGAGCTTCAGGGGCTGGGACGGCCGGGCACAGAGAAAAGATGTAGAAGGACAGAGACACTGTGAGATGATGCTGTGGACTGACTAGACCCAGCCTGACCCTGACGGGGCTTTCCCTTCCCACAGCCCTGTGCCTGCTGCTCTTTGTACCCTGTCCCTCTGTGTGGGAGAAGGCCCGGAGCTAAAACATCTAGTCTTCTGCAAAAACAGGACGGAGAACTACTGCTCTCTGGACCTACAGACTCAGTCATGCTAGTATTTTCTCCGAAATACTCCGACCTGTATTTTTTTTCAGTATAGCTACTAAGGAGATGCTAAAAATATGTCACTGGGACTCCTGGACTACGGAACCCTAACCCCGTCATTCAACAGGCAGCAACGGCCCTCTGTGAAAGTCTGTCCCCATTGCTCACGGCCTGCCCCTCACTACTGCTGGAGCTTACGGGAGAGGCGGCCGTGGTCAGGCTGGCTGCTGCTCTGGGGGCTGGTCCCAGGGTCATCTCTCTGGATCTGCTGCTCCTTGCTGGCCACGATCTCAGGTTTGGGCCGCCGCCCTGGTCGAGAAGGGATTAAGAACAGCAAGTGAGAGAGAGAGAGAGCATACAAGCCCTCCCTTATCAAGATCCCTTTTTGCCTAAGAATCTACCAAGGGCTATGATGAGGTGATACAAATATGATTTCAGGGTACTGAAAGTGTGGTGTAATTCCCAGCTTTGGCCAACTCTACTACGGTGTTGCTGTTGGCCCCTGTGCTTGGGAGGGATGGAGGGATGCCAGAGAAGTGGCGCATCAATCTCGGGAAGAAAGGTAAGCATTTTAGCCCAGGCATCTAAGTCCACAGAGGCAGCCACTGGAGGAGGATCCAGCTGCGGGTGAAGAGTTGCGCAAAGTGAACAGGTCTTTGCACCTGGGCCTCCTATAACTTGCTCGGCCTTTGGAACTCTGCGCTAGGCACGACGTTTGACCTTACCCGTTCGGAAGGTGACCATGGCCGTCTGGCCCTCGCCGGCACAGTTGTAGGCCGCCATCTCCACTTCATATAAGCTTCCGGGATCGAGGCTGGTAAGGGTGAGGTGGTGCTGGTTGGCTGGAATGCCAGAGATGGTCCAGTCGTCAGAGGCGTTCGTGACCTGCTGAAGGAGGTGACTGGGGTCAGGACCAGTCTCTCCTCTAGTGTCTGGGAGGGTTTCAGCCTGGGCCCACGTGGGCAGGAACAGGGGATGGACGGTGGGCCAGGTTGGGGGCAGGTGGAACTGTGGGTCCCACCTCCTGGTTTCTCAGGCAATAATCCCATGGGGGAAGCTCCAAAGGGTAGCAAGAAAGTCAAGCTGAAACTGCTGGGAGCTGCCCCTGAGGCCAACCCTCCCCCCATCGCCCGCAACCTCCTCGTCTAACGTTCTCTCTGTTCGCATACTGAGCCGAACACAGGTCCTCCCATCCATATTCTAACGAGAGCCACTGTTGAGAATGATGGCAGACTCTGGAGCAATCGAAGAGCACCAGTGAGTTCTCGCTGTGACCGCACTGCACTACCTCGCCTATCCTCAAGTCCCAGCAACCAGTCTTCTTTCGGATCCCACATCTCAAGCCTGAGCTGAGGGAGCTGAGGAATTTGTTCGAGGCTGCAGAGCTAGTGGGCACAGAATCCCTCACTTGAGTCCAAAGAGCACGGTGTTACCTGTTCTAGAAACAGGGGTCTGGGAGTAGAAAACTCCAAGTTCAAGTTCCGACGGTATAATCCTGAGCAAACTCCCTCACTCTTGAGCCCTGAGCCATTTCGTTTCTAAGACAAGGCGAATACAATGTCTTGGGGGTATTCTGAAGTCAATTAGATGACGTGGCACAGGTGGGGTTCCGAAGCAACTCCTGGCTCATCTCCTCTCTCTCTCTGTATACATCACCCTCTGAGATGTCACTTTAATTTCTGTTCCCGCTCTCCATCCATGCTTTTGAAGCTTACACACAGGGTGCATGCTAAGGATTATAAATGAATTTTTTTTCCTGTTTTTTCGAGACAAGGTTTCTCTGTGTAGCTTTGCGCCTTTCCTGGGACTCACTTGGTAGCCCAGGCTGGCCTCGAACTCACCGAGATCTGCCTGGCTCTGCCTCCCGAGTGCTGGGATTAAAGGTGTGCGCCACCACCGCCCAGCTATAAATGAATTTTTAATAGTTAGCTCTCTAAAAAAAATTATGAGAGGGCTCCAGGCACCAAAAAGGCTCCGGTGAGAGATTATTTCATACAACCCTCCATCTTTTAAGAAGGGCCAGCTCCGTGCCTCTCAGAAGCCTTCCAGAACGGAAAGCTGGGGCTTGATGAAGAAAGCTCACAGCTGGTGGAGAAAGCTCTTATCCCTAAGAAGAGTACTCCAGAGTAGAACAAAACCTCCCATTCAAGGCAAGGGCATGGTCTGAGCTCATTAACGTCGGGCTTCTAGGATTTGTTCCAAGGGGAAAGGTTTTCACAAACTGAGAATCCCCAGTGGTGCTCGAAACCCAAACACAGTAGCCCGGGTCTACAGTGGATTAGGAGAGGAAACTTGCTTCCTGGATGTGGAAATCAGCTGAATAATTCCCCAAGTCCTATAAAAGACAGGACATGAATAAAACACAACCCAATGCTGACTTCTGATTCCAACATTTTTTTTCCGGGTGATGACCATTAAGCGATATTACTTCCACAAGCAAGAACGTCTTTCAAGACATACTTTCCCCCTTGGCCGAGTCTGCCTAAAAGCTCCAACTGTTCCACAGCGCTAAGGCTAATGGAAGCCAGACTCGGCAGGGGCCCTGTCCTGACTGTCACTTCCCTGTACCCCCCTCCTCCCTCTGCCTTCCCAGCACTGGCCTCATACTTCCACTGGGACCCAGAAATGAAAATAAAAAATGCAAGGGTAATCAGTCACTGTCACACACACTGGGAGGGTGAATGCAGCATCGGCCTGGCATTTCCGGATTACCCCAGTGCGGTCTTTGCCTGCCTGCCTGCCTGCCTGTGGCGGGAGGTAGCGTCAGGGCCACCTATTGGCCTGCAAAATATTATTCTTACTCTCACACTGGTTTTTGTCTCTTGGGTACCATGTTTGGCCTTCCCTGATCGTAGCCTACGACTCACAGGGAGGGGGACCAGCCCTGCCCTGGAACATGGGCTGAACAAGGCTGCTTCTTTTCATAAAACTCTGCACACCTTTTGCTCTTCCTGGGGGTAGGGTGGAGGTGGGGATGGTGGTGTCTCATGTCTACACAGGAAACTGCATGGCGGTACAGGGTGTTACTCTGTCTTAGGTACTTTTCTGACCGCTGGAGGTCTCTGGGAACGTCCCTGGCTCCCAGGTCTCCTGGGAGGGCAAGCCAAAGAAAAGGATAGACTATGAGAGGCCAGAGGTGTTTGCAAGAGGGACCTGGTTTGTGCAGAGCCAGAACACTCCACTGTGTAAGGGTAGTCTTGTTTTCCTGTTTGCTTTTGGAATAGGAAAATGAGAATAAGTCTTTTCAGTTTCATTTCGTACTTTCTCCCAAGTACACAAAACATTTTTATAAACAAAAAAAAAAGAAATGAAATGAAATAATTAAAAAAGAAACTGAATGAATACAAACTCCCCGTTTAGAGCAGGCTGCTGATAATAAAAATTTTAATCCATTTAAAACCCAGTACTTTTCTACTATCTGATGGCATTAGAAAGAAACAGGGCAAATTTGTGGTGAGCAGAAATGTTGTTTCATGAGGAATTTCATCTCGCCTTCCTTGTTCAACTTGGAAGGAGATTGGCAGCCTGAAAGCCTTGGCCTGCCTCACCGAAGTGTCCAGGACCGTGGGGCTGGCACAGCTCTGTCTCCACACCCTGTCATAGTCTAAAAGGCTCTCCCTGACAGCTCCTACAGTAGCTCCTGGACAGACTCCCTTTGTTGAGGGGAAACAGCTAAGGTCTCAACATCACGATGTGTCACGAGCCCTAATGCCTGTTGGGTAAACTGGAGTTACCACAGTATCAGCCTACGGGGAGAACACTCGTTTCCTAAGATTTGCTTTCCTGGCTGGACAGACCATTTGCCCTGCTTAAGTCCCCGCAGGTACGTTTGAAAAAGAGCTTACTTTGGTTGGAAAAGAAATGGAAAGATCATTACCAAAATATGATGGGGGTAATCGGGGAGGCTGGTGATGGTATGCGGGGAGAGGGGGGCCCGGGGTGAGTTATCTCTGGACTTTGAGCTGGCATTAACTTCCAGGTAAACATACACCAAGCTTACGCCATGCAGGCAGAGGCCCTGTGTGGGCCTCTGAGACATCACCTGCCTGATTTGCCGCTAGCACTCCAGGAGGTGGTAAGGATGGACATTCAAAGAGACAGAAAGGCACAACTGTGGTGCATACTGGGTCTTGGCTTCAAGTCAGGAGACATGGGGACTCACTTCAGCCTCACTAAGAGGAGGCTTGCAGGGAGAGGGGTGGCGCAATGCCAAGGTCATACCTTACGATGCTTCACCACGTAGTACAGGATGGGTGCCTGGCTGCTGCCCTCATGTCGAGGTCGCCAGATCAGCTCATATGAATCAGTCTTGGAGGTCCGGGGTGAGCTGAGGATGATGGGGGCCTCTGCGGGGGCGACTTGCTCCTCTCCCAGGCACTTCAGGGAAGTAGGTTGTCCCGATGTTGGAGGCTTAACAAGCCCTAGTTGCTCCCGCAGTGTCTGGTTAGGTCTGCTGGGTCTGGAGAGTGGCATGGGAGGCGTGGCAGCAATCGGCTTAGAATCTCTCCCGGGTCTCAGGGTCGTGTCTGAGGACCAAGCAGGAAAGAGAAGGGAAGGAGGAAGGTATTAGTGGCCCTGATCACCTGCCAGGGAGAAAACAGAAGAAAATCAGAGAAGACCTGAGACCACCCTCAGCCCACCTGGGACTCTGCAGAAGAGAAGGTTGGTGCCCTCGTCCCACCAGAAGGAAAAGAAAGCCTGTCCATTTGGACCAGGCCTCTGGCTGCTGTCGGGAGGCGGGAGACCGGCAGCGTCTGGGTGACCTGCTGCCTGTGTCTTCGGGGTGTGTATTGAGGGATGCTGAGGTTTATACTTAAATTTTTATTGCATTTTATTAAGTGTGCATGTGCGCGTGCGCGTGTGTGTGTGTGTGTGTGTGTATGTGTGTGTGTGTGTGTGTGTGTGTGTGTGTGTGTATGTGTGACTGTGTGACTGCCACAGTGTGAGTATGGCAGTGAGAGGACAACTTTGGGGAGTTGGTTGTCCATGTGGGTCCTGGGGCTTGAACTCAGGTCTTCAGGCTTGGCAGGAAGCGCCTTTACCTGCTGAGCCATCTCATTGGCACGGATGTGACAGTTTAAATGTCAAATGTCTCCTACAGGCTTGTGTGCTAAGTGACTGGTTTCCAGCTGATTGTGCCATTTTGGGGGGAGGTGGGGCCTCTCTGGAGGAAGTAGGTCACTGTGGCATATTTTTGAAGGTTATCCTTCCCCCGAGTCCCTTCCTCTCTGTTTACTACCAGCCATACAGTTTCTGTCACAGTGTCACGAAGTTCTGCCTCACGATGGGCCCAGACTCAGTTTACCTAAGAGCTCTGCACCTAAAACCTCTGAAACCCTGGACCAGCACAAATGATTCCTTCCCTTGGAGCTGTTCTCTCCTCTGAAGTTATTTCATCTGTTTCAATGCTGGAAAAAGTAATGGGCACAGAAAATCGGCACCAGGGAAGTGGGATCGAGGCTGCAACTCAATGTGCCTCACGGTTCTTGTGCCTTTGGGTGCTGATTTACAGGAGGGATTTGTAGAATGGACATGAGTGCTAAGGAAGCTCTAGGGTGCTGTCAGCAGAACTCAGTGGGGTTCTCGTGGGAGCCCAGAAGAGCAGGATGCTGATGGGGATGCCAGGGGAGATTGTCCTTAAGCTAGAACAAGATAGACTTAAGATAGACTTAAGAACTTCAGATAGATAGACAAGACTGAACAGGAACTCTGCTAGGAATTGGCCTGGAAGCCATGCATGTGACACAGTGGCAAAGACTTCTCAGAAAGCTAAGTTGGAAAGAGGCAGACTAACGAGAGGAAATTACAAAGTGGTCCAGCATCCGGGCCACGCATGCTTATTGCTAGATGGTTTTACAAGGCCTGTGGCGAGCGTTAGGAAGAAGAAGGATGCCAAAAGGATTTGAAAAATACACACTTGGCCATGGAGGTGGTTAAAGCTATCAGAGCCATTAAGAGGAAGCCACATACTTTGCACCAAGATGGTACAAAAGGCATCTTGAGAGCATGTCATGAAATGGCTGGACCCCACTCAGGGCAGCCTCAAGCATGGAAAGGTTTTAAATCATTTGAAAGGCTTTGCTCTGAGGTGAGAATGCTGGGACACCCTGTTCACACAGGTCACTTAGGGAAGTGCTTCCCCGTCATTCATCCATCCAGGCATCCACTGACCACTGTGTTGTAGGTATGATCCAAATGGGACAGGTTACTGCTTGGGCAAACAAAGGACCTTAGTGCCATCCACAAGGGCCTAGCTGTCTAGACACGCAGAACGCAAGAGCTGTGAGGTCCTAGACGCTTCCTCCCTGATTTTAAAGGAAGGCCTGAGAGACCAGGCAATGTATAGCAAGATCACAATACCTGTGGGAGCCCTTGAGACAGTGCAGCATGCAGCTGTGGGGCGCAACAGAGTCCCAGGAAAGTTAGAGATATCCTCAAACATGGAATGCTTGCCAAGGAGAGCAACAGGTAATGCATGGAGCCAACCCAAGAGAGAGGCCAGGCTGCAAATGCCCAAGACTGCCGAGGCACACATTTAGGTTGTCCTAGATACTGGGTATGGATTTTGCGTGACTTAAGGCTTGTCCTGATGGGTTTTGGTCTTGCTGTGTTCCCGTCTCTTCTCTCTAGGCCATTCCATCCTTTTGAAATGGGCGTGTTTACTCTGTACTGCTGTGCGTGGAAAGCATACAGCTGGTCTTTTATTCTGGAATGGCTTGCAGTGAAGAGTTTGTCGTGAGTCCCAGAAGAGACTTTGAACTTGGACTTCTTTTAAGATTTATTTTTTATGCATGTGTATGTAAATGTATGAGTTTTTGTTGTGTGTGTGTGTGTGTGTGTGTGTGTGTGTGTGTGTGTGTGTTGTGTGTGTGTGCACTATGTGAGTGCAAAAGCCTGTGGAGGCCGGAAGAGGGAGTCACAGCCCCTGAACTAGAGTTACAGGTAGTTGTGAGCTACTTGACGTTGGTTCTGGGCACTGAACTCGGATCCTCCAATTGACAAAGGATAGACTGGTGATGGTCAATCTTGACTGTCAGCTTGGCTTGGTTGGGGGAGCATGTAGCAGGTTAGCAAAGCACACCTCTGGGTTTAGAGATTAAGGTGTTTCCTGAGAAGATTAACAAAAGGGAAAAGCCGGCCTCCAACATAGGCACTGCCATTTTATAGGCCAGGGGAATAAAACGGAGGAAAAGATAAAGGCAGTTAGTGTAGCAGGCGTTCTCTTGGTGTCTCCTGACTGTGAGTGGCTCTGCCCCACCATACCCTCCTTGCTATGAGAGACTGAAGCCAGGAGCCAGAAACCCCTTTCCTCCTTTGGAGTTGTTCCCCTAGGGTATCTGTCCCAGTGATGAACAGTGAACATACACGAATTATCTCAGTTTGCTCAGGAGACCCCGGGACCTTGGTTCTCTTTTCTATGTTGGGCTGGGGACATGTCCTTTTACCATGAAACTTTAACACTGACACACAGTGACAGTCTTTTCCTTCTCCACTGAGGTAACAGGAGACATGGATTCAACTGGGAATGCTCTCTGAGAATCTAGAAGCCAAGAGCAGCGTGGTGATAATTACCTCCACAGACTTTTCCAGCCCGCCCCGCCCCACCATAGGATGTTGGCACTTGATAATGATGACGCCACACTGTATCATCCACTGTAGTTTTCTCTCAGATTCTTTCCATGGTTTCGTCTCCTTTATAGGAAGCTTTTTTAATGGGGGGGGGGGTCTTTCTCATGTTCTGCATTCTCTAACTCACCTGATCCGTGCTGAGCATTATAGGTGCCCAGTCAATACAAGGGCCAATTGGAATGACTCAAGCTAAAAAGAAAGGCCTTACTTTCCCTTGTTTTAAAGCCCTGGTTGTTAAGCTTGATTCGACATAATCATGGAAGCCCACGTACTTGGAAAATAAATTCATTTTTTAAAATTCCACCAAATAGGTCACATTCACTATTGCAAATTTACACACTTATTAGTAAGGGAGTGTGATTTTGAACTTGCAACTAAAAGTCACTAGGTTGGATTTTGTTTGAGAAAAGGACTGTATGCCCGCTCGGCTGGCATTTCTGACCTCTGGGCTGCTTGCACTCACCTGGCCGGGCAGTTCTCAGGTGGACCACAGCGTGGGCACTCCCAACTTCATTCTCAGCCATGCACTGGTACACGCCTTCATCCTCCGGCCCCACGCTGACCACACGCAGGGCTCTGCGAGACAGCCGGAGGCGCTGGCTGGAGGTGAGGGGCACGGCATTCCTCAGCCACAGCACAGAGGGCGGGGGGTTTCCACGGACCTCACAGGTGAGCTTTGCACTCTGGCCCCATGGGATGACCAGCTGGGACAGCTCCACAGTGACCTCAGGGGGTTCTGTGGAGAAAACAGATCAGAATGAGAAGGCCTGCATTTTCCTACCCCTAAACCACATAGACGGGAATAAGACGTTGCCTTTGAATGGCTTCCTCTTCCTTGGCTCTTGGACTCTTCCTATGAGAGGAGAGGGAGGTAGGGGGAGAGGAAATGTCTAGGTGGCTAAAGAACACACCAGGATCCAGGGCCCTAGCCCTGAGACCTAAGAGTCTCTGCCTCTCCAATGTGCTTCCCCACTTACCAGCTCTGCGGCCTTTCACAACATAACCCTCTCTGAGCTAGGTTACATGCTTCTAGAACAGCCAGGAAAGTCAGAGGGAAGATTAAAGAGGGGGGGACATCCACCAAGGTGCTCACCAAAGACCTGGACGCTGTAGAGGATGACAGCTCCATCGGGTTCTCCAACCCCGTTGTTGGCCATACAGCGGTAGGTGCCTGAGTCCTCTTCGCTGGTAGCGTCGATAAGCAAGTTGCTCAGCAGGAAGCGAGTCTTGTTGTAGCCGGCGACGCTGGACCCGTCCTTGGCCCACGTAACTTGAGGTGGAGGGATCCCACTGGCCACGCATTCCAGGATGAGACTCTGGCCTTTGGTGACGATGACTGTCTGGGCTTCCAGCGGGTAAATGATGCGGGCAGCCTCGGCGGTGGACCCTGGGGAAGGGAGGAGGGACGGGACACACGGAGTAAGACGTGAGCGTCCTCCAGCCTATCTCTGATGGCCTAGCCCCAGAAGAGAGCATGGACGACCCCCCCTGAGGCTCACGGCACAGCTAGTGCCATGCCACCTGTCAGGGACAAGGTCTTCCTCCTACAGAGAACGTAACTTAAGCTTTTAACTACAGATTCTTACAGAGGAACGAGAGAAATGAACTGAACGGCATGGGCAGTATGTCCTGCTTGACTTCAGGCAGTGCACCCTGAGTCTGAGGACGAAGTGAGAGTCGGATCTGCTAGGCCCTCACCTAGACTTCAGCATCCAAGTGTCGGGGTATCCCTTACAGGATGAGAAACCCACTAAGCCTGGGAGCGGGGGTGTTCCCTGCAGAGTCTGCCCCAGGAATTCATATCATGGGCCAGCCCGTGGCAGCTCTCGTTTTTATAACCCTTGAAACACAGAGTTTTGGAGACTCTTTTTCTTTTTCTTTCTTTCTTCCTTTCTTCTTTTCTTTCTTTCTTTCTTTCTTTCTTTCTTTCTTTCTTTCTTTCTTTTCTTTCTTTCTTTCTTTCTTTCTTCCTTTCTTCCCTCCTTCCTTCCTTCCTTCTTTCTTTCCTTCCTTCCTTCCTTCCTTCCTTCCTTCCTTTCTTTTTGGTTTTTCGAGACAGGGTTTCTCTGGGTAGCTTTGCGCCTTTCCTGGATCTCGCTCTGTAGACCAGGCTGGCCTCGAACTCACAGAGATCCGCCTGTCTCTGCCTCCTGAGTGCTGGGATTAAAGGCGTGTGCCACCACCGCCCGGCAGACTCTTTTTCTCCATAGGAAGATAAAGAGAAAAAAGTTTTAGCTCCCATAGCTTTGGGAGAAGATCCCCTCTGGTGCTCTGCATTAGCTCAGTGAGTACTTGGGGAACCTTAAGAGGCCACTCAGAGGAGGTGAAGAGTGTTCACACATAAAAGGAGGAACCCGTGGGGCCTCCTTGTGTTGTCAGTAGAGGGACACACTGGGCACAGTTTAGGAGAAGGCAGGCCCAGAGGCCGTCCACAAGGGGTCACTTGCATGAAGCCACTGTGCTCGACATTCCCACCCAGCAAACCCATTCCTCTTGCAAAGTAACAAGGTAAAGGAGTTGCCCTCTACAGCAATGAGCTGTGACAGCGAGCAAGGCTGGGGTGCTGCCACCCCTCTACATCTAGGCTTACTGACCCTGAACTTGGTCTGGGGTATCCCAAGATCCCCCCTCTCTCCTTCCAGGTTTGCTGGCCCTTATCCATAATACCCCATCATTGACAAGTGAGTCTGGTCCTTACGGCGCACACGCAGCCTGTCACTGGAGCCGGAGGTTTTCACTTCCTGTGTCACTGGGTTGTAAGCGGCACACTTGTACATGCCCTCATCCTCCTGGCTGGCATTGACGATTTGGAGATTCCCTGATGGCATGATCAGGTAGTTGTCTGTGGAGAGGTTAGGGAAGAAGGAAGATGAGGTGAGTTTGGGCCCAGAATCTTACAGTCTGAAAGTCCCCTAAAGTTAAGGGGTCCCAGGGAGAATCAAACAAAGCCTGAAATGCAGTTCCCCACATAAAACTTAGTGCATGTGGGCAGGGTGCCAGTGTAAGGAACTAACTAGCCTACAGGCTCCCGAACTGCTTGGCTGAATGCCCTCGAGTTAGTGCTGGTCTGTGAGGATCATCTTACACTCGATAGAACTGATGCAGGGCTCAGGATCAACCTGGGCTTGAGCTCTGAATCTACAGGCTACAGTGTGATCCTGAGAAGTTAATCAATATCTCAGATCCACTTATAAAAAGGCAGAATGTAATGAGACAGTGGTGGAGTATGTCTTTAATCCCAGCACCCTGGGAGGCAGAGGCAGGCGGATCTCTCAGTTCGAGGCTAGCTTATTCTACAGAGTGAGTTCCAGGGCAGCCAGGGCTATGCAGAGAAACCTTGTCTTGAAGGGAAAAAAAAGAAACAAAAGCAGAATGTATGCTGCTAAAATGCTCTTAAGATTGTAGCTCATGTCATGCAAATGGGGAAAAGATGAGTTTATGGAATTGACTTTAGCAATTCTTACCACTCTAAGCCACCTGACTATTGAATTTCTTCTACTGGAGGGAAATCTTCTGACCCCTAGCCATTGCCCTCTCTGTGACAGCCACCGAAACCTCATCCTGTGATCCTGTGCATCACTGGCCTAGCAGGCTGTGTCTGCTCCTGGCCCAAGAGTGTCGCGGGTGGGGCCTGAAGCATGTGTTCAGGTTTGTTAGGCAGGAGGCAGATTCACAACTTCTGGACAGCACGGCGACAGGGGTGGCCTTCAGTTTCCTGGCAGGCAGAGCGCTGGCCATCAGTCAGCTCCGAGCTTTGTCCTAAGGGCCCCCCTTGGGAGTCAGGGTGTCACCAAGCTTGGTGCCTGCCTGCTGCTGGGCCACCCAGGTGTGAGCTGCTTAGGCAAATGCCAGACGGAGCGAGCCTTGCCCAGGACTTCTGCCAAGCCTCTGCCGGGGGGGAACTGGGATTAGAACTCCTGTCGTCTCTCCTCTCCTCTCCGCTATTTCTGAGTGGTTGGACCAGGGTGTTTAAAAGCGGCATTCTGTCTTTTCTGAGTTTCTTTTCTCTTCCTCCTTTCTATCACAAACATATATTCCTTTCATAAGCAAAGAAAATCTATAATATGAAAGGTATGCATTTTGAGTTACAAGTTGACCTAACTTGGCCTTACATGTAAGTTTGTTGTCGGGGAGGCTGGTGTCCTCTTAATGGACACACACCTCCTTGTTGGCACTGTGGACCAAACTGTGGCCTCCCCTAGGCCATCACGTCCACTATGGTCTGAGCAGAAAGCTGTGAGAGCCGAGATTATCACGGTACCCGGGAAATGGGGGCAGCTGTGAGGTACCACCAAAAGACCATGTAGGAGAAGATGCCCTTCCACCAGGAATTGCTGAAGCTCTGGGGACTCTGGGCTTGCTGGGCAGCTTTCCTCTACATGCCTGGTGGCCAGGCCTTGAACAGAGAGCATCTGGAGCCCGCCATGTGCTGAGCGCCTGATGAAATGGCAGCGGCCTGGCCACACCTTCCAGGGCCCCACAAGATGAGTTAAAGTCTGCAAGACAGGGCAGAGGAACTCCATCGTGGAAACTGCCCCCTTGGCATCTTTTAGAGCCAATTGTCAGAGCAGAGGACAGCTGGCTAGCCTGACTTTGGGGCTGTCATGTGATCCTGGGGACTCAGGGAGGTAGCAACAGCTGACACAAAAAAGCAGGCAGAAGTCAGCACTCCTGGGCTTTGCCTTGGAGTTCCTGCCCTTTCCTTACCTCTAGAGGCCTCCAGCCACTCCTGTTTGACGCTGTACCGGACCTGGGCTTTTGGATGGCTCTCAGGCAGGTGGCAGGCAATGACGGCTGTGTTCCCCTCGTCCACTTCAATCACATGCTGCACATCTAACTTAAAGTCCTGGAGATCTGTGGGGAGAAAGGACAGTTCCGATTAGACCCAGACGGAGAACGTCAGTGTGGCATCCCAGGGTGGATTGCTGCTGGAAATCACAATAAGCAGCTTCAGAACCCACTCTGGACCATAAGAGAACGATGAGATGTTTCTTGGCTTCTGGTGGTACATAGAGTTTTATAAGAATGGAATGCACAGCCTCATCATTGTATGGAATGAAACTTGGAGTGTCTATAAATGTATGTTTGGGGAGGCACGGAGAATCATGCTAGGAGGTGACCACAACAGTTTCTTCTGTGACACTAAAAGTGAGGTGGTCCTACTCTGCTGTCCTGGATATGGGTCATGCCCAGGGCACAAATGTCCAAGTACAACTGTTAGAAGGCTCTGAGAATGGAGAGTGAAGAGAAAAATGAAAAGAAATGTTGATGTTTTCCTCCAGGTCTGTCAAGAACAGCCTCCCAGGTTCTCACACATTCACAGTGAAAAGTGACTCCATTACCAACCATGGTCATAGCCAAGATGCCGCTGCCCAGAATCTACGGTCACTAATGACTAAGCCTCTCTGATAGGTGATAGGAGGGGCTCTGTGGATGTCCTAATGATACTCCTAGGTGACAAGGGATCTCCCAAGACACTAGGACACCCCAGGTGGCATCCCAATGTGGAATCTGAGATGAGCTAAAGGTCCTGACACAAGGCTTCAGCGTCCTCTGGCATCCTGCGGCCATTTCTTCTGTGTAGGCTTTGTGGGAGGACTGGGTCTAAACTAGGAGAGAATGGAGACCCATCCGGAGCAAGAGCAGAGTGTTTCCCAAACAGTTCATGTGTCTAAAAAACAAATTTCTTTACATGGGCCAAATCACTGATGCTGTTGAAAAGCTGGAGCATTTCTACAACAAAACCACATTCTGAACAGGAAGCTGGGTTTTCAGGATTGTAGAGGGAATCTATTTTAAGAGAAGGAATAAAGCTAACAGAACACAAAGAAAGGGCTAAAATATTTTACCCAGCCACTCTTTTCAGTGTGGTACCAAAGAAGCCATGGAGGCCCACTCTCGGAGTGCAGATAATTCCCAAACTCTGCTCAGTCTCTAAGCCTTGGGCTTCCTGAAATTTCTCTGCAAGACTCTATCTGCTTGCAATGTATTCCCATGGATCACTCAGAAAAGGCAAGCCGGGTAGGTAGAAAGAAGATTTCTCACAAAACATGAGAAATAACTGCCACAAATAAACTATAGTCACCACAGGGAGACCTGGTGACCAAGTTATTGGCAAGGTCAAGGAGGCTGCCTACTTAGTAGAAGCTGTCAGTCAGGCCACGGTAGGGAAGAAAGCCCACTGTTTGCTTTTTGTTTGTTTGTTTATTTGATTGTGTTTTTCATTGTTTTTTTTGGTTGTTTATGAAAAGATCATTATCCCTTTCATTTCAGTGTTAAACCACTCACTCTTTAAGGACAGGGGCCAAGATTTGTTCATATATGTCCTCTGAACCTAACTTGGGTCTTGACTCCCACTGACAGTCAACAGTCAATGAATTAATATAATGGGAACCAAGCTTCACAAGTTAGATGCCCATTTATATGGCCTATGAATTCTCCCACAAAGCTTGGTTCACGTTGTGAGCTCAAGGATAAGGTAGGTCCTAACACAAATGTCCCTTGAGCATTTTAAGTGTGGCAAGGGTAGTTATTTTAGAAGAAGAATGTCTGGCACCCAGGAGGTCAGAAGAGGGCATCCAATCCCCTTGAATTAGTTACAGACAGTTGTTGAGTTGCTATGTAGGGACTGGGAATTGAACCCAGGTCCTCCGGAAGAGCAACCAGTGCTCTTAACTGCTAAACCACCTTAAATCCTTAACCCCATGTGAACGAAGGATTTTCATTTTGCACTGGGGCCTGGCTGAGCCTCTCGGTGGTTAAGATGACGAATGAGTTTGCATCTGAACACTGGTAACGGCACTCCTTTAAAAGCGTTTCACTGAAGAAAACAGGCAAAGGCCCTAATCCTCCTTCAGGGTAGAGAGTCTTGTACCTGCCAAGTCAGGAAGCTCCCCACAAAGTGAGCTGTGAGCAACTGCACTTCAGAGGCATTTGGAAAATTCCCTAGGCACTGAGAAGCACTCTCCTCCACGGTCTAATAAATCTAAAGCTATCCCACCAAGAGTTGTTTTTTTTACACACACACACCCCCCCCACTTCTTTACATCATCCCAAGGAAAATCGCCTGCAGCCAGAACATACTTAAACCGTGCAGATCATTTTGCAAGACAGATGTGCAACTGAAATGAGCTTGGCACTCGAAAGCCATCTCCATCATAATGGCCCCAGGCTCCTGCCTACTACAACTGAAGGCTCATCCAGGCACAGTTCTGCGTGCTCCTCCGCCAGGCACCCACCTCACCAACCCCATGCTAGAGGGCTGGGGCCTCCTTAAGCCCCCTCTTGGCCCTCACCGCACCCTCTGACAGCTGCTAGAGTAGAAACAGAAGGCTGTGCATTCAGGGAGGCATGAAGTTGGGCACTGGTCAGCCAGGCAGCCCAACTTGCCCTTTGTTCTGATGCCAACATGTGCACAACAGCCCGTGTGGGCAGGGCCCCGGACACCCCATCTGGGTACCCCACTCCTCACAAGGGCTGACTGGCAGGCCAGGCTTCTTGGCTTCCAAACAAATAAGCAACACTTTGGTCTTCGCTGCTGCTCCCTCCTTGGGCCTCCTAAGCTTAAGTCTTGAACTGCGGCTTCCAGTTGGGCTGCTTCAGACAAATTTGAGTTTCACTGAGGGATCAAAGGCAGAGTAATGAAGTGACGGATGATGTATAAAAATCAGGGCCCCATATTCCTTGTGTTTCTGGGAAGGAAGGAGGCCAGAGATGGAGGAGACTCCGTGATCAGTAACACACTAGTCAGCTATCAGTAAGCAGATGCAGAGGTATCCAGCTGGCTTCATATGAAGGGGAGCAGCCTGTTCCCAGGCCAAGGCTCTGCAAAGCAGTTTCCTGGCCCTCAACAATGCCTCACTGGGAATAAAGGGCAGGCCCTTCAGTTACAAATGGGGTTAACAGGCCTCTGTTGGCGGAAGGGTGGGTCAAGTTTCATGGGAAATGGCTTGAGAGGACACCTGTCCTTGCCTGTTGCTTGTGTGCTTGAGAAATGCATCGCAGGAATGTTTTCTCAGCTTTAATATTTTACCTTCCCTCACACCCTCCTTCTGTATCCACTCTCTGCACATTCTTCCAGCTACTTCATTAAACTGTCCAGCAGACCTACTCATTTCTCAGATCTCCACAGGTCAAAAGCCCTGGTCTTTGGGGCCACCTCTGAGGTTACTAACATGCCTTATTGTCATAGTACTTTGTCTTTTCTGAGAAAGCTCACAGTATTTTGGGCTCTATACAGAGCCCTGCCCGGTTCCTTCCCCTGAAAAGCTCAGATTCCGAAGGGAAACTGAAAATTCCAACATGTAGGTTCTGCGAGATGCCTAGATTTCTCCAAATGTGCACAATGTGCAGTGTGTTCTATACTTCCTTTTTCCACTTAATGGGAATGTCAGGCCCAAATTCACTTGGCCACGGAAAAAACAAGAAAGCATATGAAGGATATTTACAAGCATTTCCTCGTTGTTGAGGTACATATGTGAAAAGCACATATGGGCACATTTGGTCTTGAGTCCATTTGAACTTTTTAACCACTTTCTAGCCTCCAAATCGCTCTGCCCTTAATAAGAAGCTAGTAATAGTAAGTAGAACAAGCTGGATGGTGGTGGCTCACACCTTGAATCCCAGAACTTGGGAGGCAGAGGCAGGGAGATCTCTCTGAGTTAAGGGCCAGCCTGGTCTTCAAAGCAAGTTCCAGGACAACCACGATTGCACAGAGAAATGCTGTCTCAAAAGACCAAAATAATAAAATGATAATAATAATAATAATAATTAGAACTATGAACTAAATTACAAAATTGGAGGAATATGTCTACGCATGCTCAGTATAAACTGTCAAATCCTAACTGAAGGCTTACTTCCTCATCTTCAGAGTGCTCCCAGAGTACCTGGGGTCTCAGCTCCATGTTCCTAATATAACCCAAACCCCAACTTTCCAAGAAGTTCTTCACTCCATCTTCTCCCTGAACACCCTCCTCGTGGTGGTAAATCAAAGCTCTTTCTGTTCGGGCAGAAAAGATGGCGCCTTTG
This sequence comes from Peromyscus eremicus, assembly GCF_949786415.1. Lineage (NCBI taxonomy): Eukaryota > Metazoa > Chordata > Mammalia > Rodentia > Cricetidae > Peromyscus > Peromyscus eremicus. The sequence goes on along the minus strand of NC_081428.1, from coordinate 50,268,909 downwards.
CTGGGCGCTGTACGAGTCACCAACACCCCCATCTTTTGTGCGCCAGGCTGAGGACTCAAACAGTTTTGGTGTTCTGGCCATGCAGGTGTTTATCGCACATGGTCCTGTCCCATCGGACTCCCGTGTTCTCAGAGATCAGACGACAAGCCCGAACTTATCTGCTGGGGTCTGGATGGGATCCACCAGATTGTGGGCACCGCATGGGGCTCATTTGGCAAAGCTGCTGGGATACTTAGCAGCCTCAGGGCCATGGCCAAATTTCTGGGCTCACTGTTAATTCTATTCCCCAGCTCTCATGGCCTCCAAGCCTCAACTTGCCCCGGTGGCAGCTTATTGTGTCTATGGCTGAGGTTACGGAGCTTGGGAAGAGCCTATGCCAGTGGCGCCACGATTTGGTGAGACGCTGACCCCGTGGTCATTCCCTGCACCTCAGTCACTCTGGACAAGGAGGTAAAGGTACTGAGTGCTTTCTCTGGCTGAATCCCTGGTTCACAGCTTCACAGGAGGACTTGGGTATGGCAGCGAAGAAGGCAGAAGGTCCGGGGCATTGCCTCAGTAAGCGGCCTCCGGCAGTGTGGCGCTTGTCTGAGCCCCAAACTGCTCTATCAGTGGGCACAGAGTCACACACCGCATTCACTCCTTCGGTCATCTAAGATACCATTGCTTAGCTTCACCCACGGATGAGCCTTGAAATAAAGTACTTTGCAAGAGGAAAACCACACAAGCCATCTGCAAAGGATAGGGGACCAAGCAAAGCTGCAGTGGATGGTGCTCTTGAGGTCAGGGAGCCGGGCATCTGGAGAGTGACGGGGCTGTCATGGCTTGGGCAGGCTTCTCAGAAGCTGAGCATTTGAGGAAATGACTAAGCGCGCTCACCAGTGGATAGCCAGGGTAACCACTAAGCCAAACGACGGTAACTCACAAGGCGGGACCAAACCATGTTTTCTTTTTTCTTTCTTTTTTTGGAGCTGAGGATCGAACCCAGGGCCTTGAGCTTGCTAGGCAAGCGCTCTACCATTGAGCTAAATCCCCAACCCCCAAACCATGTTTTCTATAGCAGGCATTTAGTGCAGTGCCATCCATCCCTTCAAGCATCGCGGATGCCGCCACTCAGCCATGCTGGTAGTTAGAATTCTACCAGGCTCACAAAAAACGCAAAGGAAATAAGACAGGTCCTGGAGGGTGGGAGCTTCTGACAGGTGAGATAGGTAAGATCAACGTCAGAGTGGTACCCCAGCCTCGTCCTCTCCTCTTCCACCAACAGCCTACGCCAGGCTGCCACAAGCTGCATACAACTTAGGGAGGAAGCTGGAGAAGCAAGCTTTTTGTGCCTCCCTTGGCAGGCCAGGACAGTGAATAAATATGTTTGCTCTCTTTGGGAATTTTTTTTCCCCTGCCAATCCAATTGTACAAATAATTTTGGCTCCAAACAAAACTCTTTCCCGACAGCCATGGAAACATGACATGAAATTTCTCAAACACAGTTTCTGATGAAAGGGAGGCATGCTATACTGCCTTTTATTTAAATAAAAAACAGTTTCTATGGGTGAGGGGGGGGGAAGTTTTGCATCTGCCAAACAGATTAGCTGTCAAATCTTGGTTTGGTTTTGTTTTTCCCCAGTTGAGGTGTGGCTCCCCACATTTGAAAGGTGGGAGGGCTAAGAGTGGAGGAGACGTGAACGAGGTTGGGGAAGTGGGAACTAAGGGCAGAAAGAAAAAATAATAGTCAAGACAAGAGAGAGAAAATTGGGGGTGAGGAGAGAAAAGGCATAAAGCGGCAGGCGTGTGAGGAGGAAAGAAAGAAAAAAACTGTTTTGCAATGTTATTAAATGATTTGCAATAAACTGGCTTAAGGCTTTAGGAATTTTTTTTTTTTGGCTTGAACAAATTAAAAATATTTTTAAAAGACATAAGGGAACATGAAATGTGATTAATCCTCAAAGACAAGTCAAAGATGGAGCCATGTCTCCACCGAGTCTGGCGGCCAGATGCACCGTGAGACGTCTGCAGCCACCCCCCCATTTATCTGGCTTCAGTGCTTCTGTGAGGTGGAGCTGGCGCACAGAGCTGAAGTTGCTTTTGGACCCGATGAAATAGTTTGGAAAAAATACATTGAAGAAAGAGAGAGAGGGTGAAAAAAAAAAAAAGATTTACTTGCCAACAACCCACATCACACATACTCCTCTGATCATCCAAATATAAATATAAACTTAGCAATGGGAAAATTCATGTGAATCCTGGTGGTCTGGACTCATCAGAGGCAGAGCTGGATCCCAGCATGGTCTTCGTCAGGGCTGGTGGCCAGCGCAGAGAGAGAGGAGATTGAATACAGGAGCCAGGCAGCTCCGAAGGGGGCGGAGCTCTCTAGCTGGTCCTTGTAAACAGAATTCCAGGTTGGAGAGACAGGACCGCTGTCCTGGGGACAGAGGGGCTCATGTGCCCCTCCTTTCTTCCTACACACCTGTGAGGGCTGCGGCTCTCACCAGCACTGGCTTTCCCTTGAAGGTTCCGGTGACCATCTCCTTTTCTTCTCACATATTTATTTATTCAGTGTGTGTGTGTGTGTGTGTGTGTGTGTGTGTGTGTGTGTGTGTGTACATGTGCTACAGTGACGACTCTCAGGAGTCAGTCCTCTTTACCAGCTTGTAGGATTCAAGTACCAGGCCTGCATGCAAGTGGGGCTAACCACTGAACCATCTTGCCAGGCCCCCATTGCATTTAATATCCTCCTACATTTTTGGCTTCCATTTTTTTTCTAAAAGCTCTTCTGTGGGGTGCCAGCTTCTCTTCCAGAGGACCAGGTCCCATTCCCAGCACCCACATGGCAGCTAACAGACATCTCTAATTTTCATTGGGAGTGAGGGGAGGGGGGTCAGGGTCTAGTGTCCTCTTCTGGCCTCTGTAGGTACTGTATGCATATGGTGCACAAGACATACATGCAGGCAAAATATTTATACATATAAATAAATAAGAGTTAAAATCTAAGTCTTGACATTTTGATGTGCCTACAGTAATTGCTTCATAATCTACTTTTCCTATCTATCACCATCTTACTAGAATTGAGACCCAGGTCAGCAGAGAAATTCCTACAGACTGAATACTCTGCTCTGCTGACTCAATATTTTATTTCTTACAATCCATTCAAACAAACAAAATAAACAAACAAAAAACATTTAGTTTCTCTTTTCTGTTATTTTTGTTTGCTCAGACAGGGTTTCACTGTGTAGTCCTGGAACTCACTCCGTAGACCAGGCTGGCCTCGAACTCACAGAGATCCGCTTGCCTCTGCCCTCTGAGTGCTGGGATTAAAGGCATGCACCACCACCCCTGGGCTTAGCACCATTTTCTTTATAGGAAAAATTGCTGTTTGCTTCAGCAGATTGTTGGATTTTGTTTGTTTTTCTTCTATTTTCTGTCTCTGCTAAGTGATGGTTTCAAATGTATTTTCTAATTCTCAAACTGGTCATCAGATCCCGAAATGGTTGGAAGTCTAAAAGTAAGATCAAAGTAGACATCACTAAATGTTCTACACATACCAAAATGGAATGTGAAGGAACTCATCAACCCATTAGATTGTCTCCTTTCATCTTACAGGAGCCATCTTGCATCTTTCCACCAAGCGGCCCGGTGGTTTCAAACCAAACTAGTCAATCTTCCTCCAGTCTTCAGCACAATAGACTTCTGATGGCCCTCCCTTTTTCTCTTGGCTTAGACAATGGACCTACAATTTTGTGTAAGTGTGTCAATACGCGGCTGAGTACACAAAGAATTGGGGGTGGCGGTGTCATGAGTCTATTGGGGAATAATCTTTTTGTACACTGTGAAGATGTGTCTCTGCCAAGGTACCTTCTGATTGATTTAATAAAGAGCTGAATGTCCAATAGCTAGGCAGGAGAGGATAGGCGGGACTTCTGGGGAGAGAGAGGAACTTGAGAGGAATCAGAGGGGTGAGGATTCACCAGTGAGATGCAGAGTAAGTCAGACGTACAGTATGGAAGAGAGGTAATGAGCCACGTGGCAGAATGTAGATTAATAAATGTGTTAATTTAAGTTATAAGAGCTAATTGGGAACAAGCCTAAGCTAAGGCCAAGCCTTCATACTTAATAAGTCTCCGTGTTATTATTTGGGAGCTGGCGGTCCAAAGAAAGTCCCATCTATGTGAGTTTTTAAATGTGTTCTTGGTAAAAGGCACCACAGACTTGAGCTCAGTTTGGTAAATAATGACTACTGTAAAACTGGACTCTTGACCATCTCTGATAGAGATCCGCTGCTAAGTAAGATGCTCTGTGTAGAGTTTACAGCATAGGTCTGTCTAGATGCTTGTAACAAACTGCTGACACCATTTGAAGATTCTACCAGAATATCAGCAAATTCTTATCAGATAAATTCATGCCTTGTTTACCTGAAAATAGAAGAAATTAGTTATGACTTGGACCTAGAGCTGTTTTTTTTGTTTTGTTTTTTTTTTTGTTTTTGTTTTTTTTTTAACTAACATATTCAGCTCCTTGGCGCCTTCTGGGTCTGAAGATCTTTGGGTGCTTTTCTTGCTCACATGGCCAAGTCAAACACATCATTTACTACGAAAAGCACTAAATTTCAGACTAAGCCAGTTCTCCCTCTCCAAGCTTTGGCTGCCATGGAGCTCCCTGGCCTGGCTTCAGCTGCAGACTGCCTTCCCCTCCTGGGGCAGCTCAGGAGGCCACCTGTGTTTTCTTTTCTCCCCCAGTTCTTCTCTCCTCTGCCATCCCTTCATCCCAAAGCAAAGGGCGTGCCCAGGATTCCACAAGTCAGCCAAGCTGCTCCGCATTTTTTTTTTTCTAATTTGGAGCAAATGGCTCCTTCTTGTTTTCTCTGGGAATCACGCACAGCCTGTGCCAGACTGGTGTGTGTTGGGGGTTAGGGATGCTACTGCAGGAAAAACCCTGAGGACCCCTTTCTGAATTACAGAATGTACATTTGTCAAAGGTAAAGAGATTAAAAAAAAAAAAACAGTGAGAAAATTCGAGTGGAGGATGGCATGGAATAACAAGAGACAGTTAAGCAATCCGACTAACTTGAGTTAGGTTAAGAATTTGGTCATACGGTTGGGGAGTCAGCAAAGGCTGGAGAGCTGGCTTACTGGTTAAGAGCACTGGCTGATCTTCCAGAGGACCTAGGTTCAGTTCCCAGCACTCACACAAACATCTATAATTCTAGTTCCAGGGGATCCCAGGCCCTCATCTGGTCTCCTTGGGCACCAGCCACGCACGTGGTATACACACGTATGTGCAGGCCATACACAGAAAAATAAAAACTAAAAGATTTGGTAGTGTTCACTAAGGAAGAGTCTCTGTCATTCCAGAAACTGTCCCTAGGTCTGTCCACCATGTGTTAAAGGCTTGAGGATGGAATGTAAAGATTCAAAACATTCAAGATAAAAGTAGATTCACACACATTCTTCAAGATTCAGTTCCTAGGTCTTTCTCGGTAATCCTGCTCCGCAAATTTAAATATATCATGGCTAGCCTCTCAGTTCTCATGAAAATCTGCTTACATCTCTGTCGGACAACTTAGAGGGCTGCCATATAGAAGGTCATTTTCTCCATTAGATAGAGATGGCCTCAAAAACTGGGACCAGATTTTACTGAGCACATCCCAGTGGTTAAGACGCCAGCCTCCATAACACCCAAATAGAAAAGTCAGCATTGGGGAAGGCACACTTTGCACTTTCCCAAGATGCCCTCAGTGGCTCCGATTTTGCCTCACTGAAGCCCTTGAGGACAGCTAAGCAGATGTTAAGCAGAGAGCGGTTGAGGAAGACGCTACATTCAAAGCGGCTTGATAATAAATCAAGGCCACAGAAAACGCTCTCGTAAGAATGTCAGAGTGATGGCCGGAAACAGAAGAAGTTCTTGGGATTCATCGGTTAGCGTGCATACTTCCTTTACTTTTAGCCTCGCTACCTCTGTTCTAAAAAAAAAAAAGGTTGAAAGAGGCTAGTAAATACAGCATACGTGTAAAACAGAATTTAAAGAATCGAGATATGATATATACGTATATATCACAAATAAAATATCAGCAAATCGAACTTCATAAATAAAGGCGTTAATGAAATTGTCAAATGTGTCCAAAGCCACTCCTGACAACATGCAGGTACCAAGCCAAGAAGGCCGCATGAAGCTGGTGCCTTTATCCTCTGGGAGGGTGTGATGGCTATTCTCGATTGTCAACTTGACTACATCTGGAGTTAACAAAAACCCAAATGGCTGGGCACACCTGTGAGGAGTTACCTCCCAATTAAATCATTTGAAGTGGGAAGAGCCACTTCTTATCCAGATCTTTGAGGTGGGAAGATCCACCTTTAATCTGGGCCACACCTTCTGCTGGCAGCCTATATAAAGGCCATGGAAGAAGGAAGCTTGCTCTCTCTTTGCCTGCCTGTTCCCACTGTGTCTAGCAAGTCCCTTCACTGGTGCTAAAGCCTAATTCTCCAGGATTTGGGTGTATACCTGAAGACCTGCTGAGACGTCCAGCCTCATGGACTGAACGACTACTGAATTCTTGGACCTTCTTTTGGTAGACAGCCATTGTAGGAATAGCTGGACCACAGCCTGTAAGCCAGTCTAACAAATGCCTTTTCTATATATATACAGAGATTCATTCTACACATTCTGTTCCTCCAGAGAAACCTCACTAACATGGAAGGGCTGGAACAATAAAGTCCCTGAGTCCTTGTCTCCAGTGGACAGCTCCATCTGATTCTGAAATCCAGGACATTTTGAGGGCTCAACGGAGTTTATGGGCCCATAAAGATTGAGGACTAATTAAAGCTAGCTATGCTTTGCATTAAGATAAACATTCAAGCCAGGCAGTGATGATGACGCACACCTTTAATCCCAGCACTCTGGAGTCAAAGCCAAGCAGATTTCTGAGTTTGAAGCCAACCTGGTCTACAAAGCGAGTTCCAGGACAGCCAGAATTATATATTATATAGAGACCTTGTCTCAAAAGAAAAAAAAAAAAAAGAACCCAGAGAAGGAGAGGGAGAGAGAGAAAGATGGAATCATCAAGACAGCTGCCTAAGTAGATCCTTAGCTTTCCTGCTGGCTTTTAAAGACATAGATAGGACTATTCAGTGGTCTGCTGGGACTTCACACTCCTAGGCTCTAGAGAAAGCAACAGTTCCCAGTTATCTCAGCTTCAACTTAAGACCTCTTGTTCTCTTGAACACTAAGCCCCACCCACCTCACTACACACTAACTGGCAGGTAGCTACGCAGTTGTCACATGATCAATTCCCAACTACCCTGTGGCTGTTGGCTGATGGAAGAATCGGAAGAACTGACTTTTAAAAAAGTAGTAGAGACAAGGAGTTTATGCGGATTCCTAGAGGTAGAGAACAGAGAGGGGCCTTCTTGTCTCATGTCAGTTCCACGAAGCTACTGTGATTACCCAATAAGCCGTGTGCCCAGACAGAGCCGTACAGGTAGAACTGGGGGCCATGAAGAGACCTGGAGTTCCCTGTCAGCTATCTGCTGCTGACTCTGGAGCAGAGTGGGGGAGTTGCTGGTGCAGCCACATGGAGTTGTAGCCACCTAGTAAAAAGTTTGTTGGAAGGATTAAAGAAGGAAGGAGCTCAAAAGGCATTTCCAATATCGAGTCAGACCAGGGGACCCGAAGTGAGGCATTAGAGGTGGGAGAGTGTTATCAAAAAGCAAGATTAGGTTACACAATACAGAAAATTCTCCACAGGGCACAGGGAGAGTGAATGATTCCCACCCACATGGCAGGGCAGGTGGGGAAGACCTGAGTGAGACTCGTGGGGTAATTATCAACTTCTAGTTCCATTTTTACCAAAATCCATAAGCTGATGCTACTTGGTCGGGAAGAAATCCACCTCCCAGCACCAACCAGGAGGACCAGAGGCCTGGGCCAGGACAGTTCTCTAGGGGCCTCTCTATCCCTGAATCCTCAGGCCGGATCCTTGACTCTCTCAAGAAAAACTCCCAGTGGTCTCTAGACCAAAGCCAGGAGGTGGCATGTTTCCAGGTAGGCCGAACAGCACTTTGCTTTGTGCGAAGATGAATGTATGAAGGAAGGTCCCCAAACAGGCCTTAAATGCTGAGTGCGGTATGTGCATGTGTGTGCGCCGGCACTGACCTGCCCTGCTCTGCTTTCGTCTGAATGCAGAGGGTGCCATTGGTAATCCCATCTACAGAGCAGTCTCCTTGTACAGCAGCCAATCAGCAAAACAGAGCCCCATTCTGCTCAGGAATGTGTTCTCAGAAACTAACTAATCTAACTGCTGAGTCCAGGCCAAACTTCCCTGTGGCATTAGCCCAAAGATAGCACCCCTTTCTCTGGCCCCCACCAGCCTTCCTGCCAGCCTAGTGATGCCCTCTCCAAGCCTGGGAGTCTGCAGCTCCCCTCTCCTGACTACCTCCTCTGCAGGATACCCACCCTCACACGCTCCCTCACCCCATTTCTCCAACTTCTTTTTTCTAGTCAGGCCCAAACATTTCACTTTGGATGCACGTCTGAACGACAAGCCAATAGCTCTTGGCTTCCAAATGAGACCATCTCCACTCTAGCACATGCCTTTCTATTCCAACCACACATCCCTTCAAGCACCAAAGAAAGCAGCAATCATGTTTTTTTTGTTTTTGTTTTTGTTTTGCCTTAAATAAAGACCGTAAATTGAACCTCCTCACACAGATACACTGAATCAAACAAAGAGGTCCAAACTAAACCATCTCTTCTCCAACTCCCACTTCTCCCAACAATAAAAGGTTCAGGCTGGCTCCCCGTGAGGTTGGATAGACAATTATAGAGCGTATTGAGCTTCTACAGACACATGCCAATCATTTGCAGATAGAATCTCTCTCCTAGATGCTCCTTTAAGGCATAGATGTTGAAAGGTACGTCTTATTTGTAATAACGAGAAATTGGGAAATTGCTCGGCAACAGGAAATACTTCAGTCCCTTATGGAAGAATTCTGCTGTAGGGAGGATGAGTGAGCTCGCTAAACAACAGGATGTGTTAGAGCCATGGTTACATGATATACACAAATGCAGGAGTTCATTGGTTGTCCACTTAGGAGCCAGGCTCTTTGCACTCTATTGTATGCATTTTATACTCATCGAAGGAGAAAAGGTAAATTATCGTATGGCCAAAGGAAAATGCTTATCATACAATGCCAAAGGGAAAGGTAAGAATAGAATATGCATTATTTAGCCATATTATAATAACATAAATATATGGGTATGGATAAAAACTGGAAGAGTATATACCAAAATGACAACCACGGTTGTATGAAGATGGCAGACTTTTTAAAAAATTTATATTAGCCATTTATTTTATTTTATTTTTAAATATATAGGTTGGTTTAATCCAGCAGTTTTCATAATCCAATGTGTCTTAGCAGTCATCATTCCTTCATTAGCAATCAGAAAAATCTAAAGAAAATGTAATAATATGCAGAGTCCAGACTCTCTGTATATTTTTCAGAAGATGACAGACTAAAGGGTTACATTGCTTTCTACATATTCCAAACTTTCTATAGGGCAGTTCTAATTTTAAAATCAGTAACAGAGGAAGTCAGAAATGTCTGATGCCAAGAAGTGTGGTTCTGATCTCAGCCACTCATAACGGGATGAGATGATTCTCTATCTATCTCCACCTCTAAGCCTTCCTACATCCCCCTACCCACCCTAAAGCCCAGCCAGAGAAAAGTACCTAGCTGCACTTTGCCCAGCGCTTAGCTTACTCCCAGAGACCTGACACTCAGACTCAATGGCATTCTTTCTGTCTAGGAGAGTAGGGTGGGGACAGACATATCTCAATGTCAACCTGGCCCCTCAGGGAGACACTCTTCCCTATAGGAAAAAGCAGAACTTCTTGATATTTCCTAAGAAACGAGGAGCACCACCAGCAGAAACGAGGAGCACCACCAGCAGAAACGAGGAGCACCACCAGCAGCTCTGTTCCATTTTCCCACAGTGACGTCCTGTCAGGGATCTGGGACAAGAGGCAGGGAGGAGCCTTTCTCCCTTGATCTTCTGTTCCCTATTCCTTAACACGCTCTTTCCAGGGCTCACATCTCACACACCTCCGTGACCTCATTTGACATCAATAGATCCACATTGCAGAAGCTTTCTTCTTTGGACCTATAATGTGTGACAGCTCACTTCTTAGAACCACATTAACCATGAGGCCAATGGTGATGGTGACACAGAAGCCCAAAACAAGCTTGTCAGGGATGAAAGGACACTATTAAGTTATGAGAACATGAGTTCTAGAAATCTCAAAGTTTATAGCCAAATGCCTAAAGTCTTGACAAGTTTCCCTACTTCCTACACTTCAGGGGGAAAGGGTCCTAGATGGAAGCGATTCTTTGTTCCCTGGCCATAAACTAAGCATCCAAGAATGAGAACTGAGGAAAGCATTTGATTAGTAGTCGTCATGAAGGGTTCGTGAATGAAGGACTGAAAGTCAGATAGCAAATGCCCTGCGCATAGGACATTGTACATCCAGTGGCAATCACATATCAAGGCAGTGTGTCACACTGTCCTCCCCTACCATATGGCCTAACAGAGTGAGTTGAGTAGGGTACACAGAGTGTCAGTTAGCATTACCTGTCCTGGATGAGGCTCCTCATCCAGCTATGACCATCAAGTCACTTGACCCTTACTTTGGTTTATTGGATCCTCAAAATACACTCCCAAAGTCATTGTAAAAATTAGGTCTCACTCTCACAAGCATAATAGAAATGTGAGCAGTCCTAAAGACCATGTGGCAGGAAGTACTGAGTCCACCAGAATCACTTCTTTGTGTGTGTGGAGTGGGTGAGTGGGAGGTTGGAGGCCACTTAGCCCTTGGCTTCCATATGTACATACATACATATATATATATATATATATATATATATATATATATATACACACACACACACACATACACATACATACATATATATATATATACACACACATACACATACATACATATATATATATATACACACACACACATACACATACATACATATATATATATATACACACACACATACACATACATACATATATATATATACACACACACACACATACACATACATACATATATATATATATATACACACACACACATACACATACATACATATATATATATATACACACACACACACATACACATACATACATATATATATACACACACACACATACACATACATACATATATATATATATATACACACACACACACATACACATACATATATATATATATATACACACACACACATACACATACATACATATATATATATATATACACACACACACATACACATACATACATATATATATATATACACACACACACATACACATACATACATATATATATATACACACACACACACATACACATACATACATATATATATATACACACACACACATACACATACATACATATATATATATATACACACACACACATACACATACATACATATATATATATATATACACACACACACACATACATACATATATATATATATACACACACACACACATACACATACATACATATATATATATATATACACACACACACACATACACATACATACATATATATATCTTTTTCTTTTTGGTTTTTCGAGACAGGGTTTCTTTGTGTAGCTCTGGCTATTCTGGAACTCACTCTGTAGACCAGGCTGGCCTCAGAGATTCGCCTGCCTCTGCCTCCTGAATGCTGGGATTAAAGGTGTGTGCCACCACTACCTGGCTTGGCTTCCATATATCGGCCTGAGGACATACGTTCTTTTAACATAATAATCACAGACAATAGAGGAGAGATAACACTAATTCAACATCATCACAAGCAGAATGCCTACAGACAATGATTTCAGTCAACTACCTTACACCGAGAGCAGCAATATAAGATACGCAAACCCCTGAAAAGAAGGAAAGAAAGAAAGATACAAAGAAAGAGTGTGAACTTTGAGTGGGTGTCGCCTCTTCCTTATTTCTCTTCTCTTTATCCAGTAAGTAAGCAGTTTCCTTTGCATTTCTTTGGGAATTTATATTTAGGGTCTGGTCAGATGGCTCAGTGGGTAAATGCACCTACCAGTGAGCCTGAGGACCTGTGCTCAGTCCTCCTAGGACCCTCATGGTGGACGAAAAGAACTGACCCCCACAAGTTATCCTCTGGCCTCCACCTGCATTCAGTGGCAATACACATCATCATCATCATCATCATCATCATCATCATCATCACAATAAATTTTAAATAATTCATATCCCAGGCATTAGGAATATGCTGAGGCCAAGTTTGGAGTACACAGGCTTTCTCCATAGCCCTGCAAACAAAACAAAACAAAACAAAACAAAAACTCTGACTGAAACCACTGTGACGAGGGGGTAAGAGGTAAAAAGTCGTGCTCAGACAGGAGCTGTCATATGCTACTAAAACAACTGACCAAAGAGAGAGGAGGCATGAATTCTGGGCCCCCAGAACAGTTCACTCCCTGCAGACGCTCTACACATCACCTTGCTCAGAGGGGAAAGTTCTCCAGGACACCACAGACCCCAAGACTGTTGAGCAGCCACGACTTGACTGTGGAGAGTTTCAGCAGTTGTGGTCCCTTGAACGCTACGATTATGGAAATTTGAGGAAAGAGAGACAGTAAGAGAAGGAGGTGAGGCCATGCCACACAGTGTGGCAAAGAAGGAGACTCACTGGCTAGGGTCACCGTGGCTGGCACGCTGGCCACAGCTCCTGCGGGGATCCGAGCCACACACTGGTACCGTCCCACAGTGTGGTTGTTGAGGGCAGCAATGACGAGGGTCCCACGGGTGACGAGGACACCCAGAGCATCATCCGAGCCATTGAGTTCCTTCCCGTTGAAGCGCCAAGTTACATTCACCCACGGTGGCTCTACCACGCAGCCCAGGATCACGGTTCCTCCGAGCTTCTGGACAGTGGACATGGGCTGGACAGTGACCTGGGGAACTTCATCTGGAAAAAGAATAACAACACAGCAATATTGGAGCAGAGTTCCCCAGGAAACCGCTGTGGCCACCATCTTTTGAGAAGCCACCTAGGAAGGATTCAGCACCCAGGTGAGCTGCTCTTCTCTCGGAAAACTCAGCTCCCCTTGCCCATTCCCCACCCTACCTGTTACTAGAAAGTCCCCTTGCTACGTAGCCAGGCAGTATAAAGGCCAAAGCTCAGGCTCTGGAGTTGGACAGACCTTGGCTGAACCCAGTGCTGCCGCTTTGAGCTGTGGAATTCTGGCCTTTCTGCAAACTGTGGCTAGTAATGCTTGACTCACAGCATTGTCAAAAGGCTCGCTGAGCATGCAAATGGCCTAGCCTGGGCTCATACAATAAAGACATACTACAGGCTGCTATTATTGGTATGCATCCTCTACTAGTAGTATAGAAATTATTAAAACACAAAACTATAACCAATATGGCATTGTCCTGATCACTTTTCATCTTGTGTTCTTAAGTGTGCCACAGCCAGGAGGTCAATAGAGATGTCGTACCCTAAGGACACTAAGCTGCTTCAGGCTCCCATCTGACATCAAGATAAAGCCCTCTTCCTGGAGGGGCAGGCTGGGAACAGAAGGAAAACACTCACCCAAATCAGCAAGGCAGCCGGCTGCGGCCAAAAGGAGCCAGACTGGCGTAACCATAGGCCACTTTCCTCTGCACCTTGTCATCTTCCCACAGAGTATGGTGTGTCACAGAGGGTTCCGAGCCGGAGTCCCATAAGCCACGCGTGAGCCTTGTAGAGATACTGCAGTCCTCTGAAGCCCTGTTGTGAGAGAAGTTGGGAGCATGGCCATGGTGAGACTCTCTGGGGCTTGGCCCATCCCTCAACCCCACTCCATCACACTTGCAGGCAGTGTTCAGTGGCTGTGCTACCGGAGGACCAAAGAGGTTCTTCATGGCATTTCAGAATCTCTCCCGTGTCAGGAGGTAATTTCATCATGGAATCAGTGCTAGAACCTTGACCGTGACTGACAGCGAGGACAGGGGAGCCCAAGGTATGGAGGGGCTGAGAACCATGGAAGGGCCAGGTAGGGGCAGTGAGTATCTATGTTGGTGAGTCCAGACACTGGAACAGACAAAAAGCATCCTTCTGGTTCACTATCAGAAGCTGTGTATCCATGGCTACGTGACATGCCATGTTGTAGTGCAGAATGCTGTTGGGCAATGCTGTTAGATGTGAACTGAGTTCCTCTTTGGGAGATGTTCCTCACGTTCTCAGTGACTCCTGAAAGCTTCAAGTCTCCTCTACCCCCAACGTCTCACCTAGGCCCTTAGGAACTCCTTTATTCCCAGAACAAACCTACCTCCTAAGTTTGTCAACAGCCTCTATTGTCCCCAAACACAAAACAGACGAGGGTCACAGAGTCAGCCAGAGCTCTGACCCCCTCAGTGCACAGAGCCTCATTTCAGCTTTGCCTTCCCTCTTCCATTACTCTCTACCCCTAGAGCTGGAATTCTTGGGCTTCCACCTTCATATTGCACAGGGTTGCAATCTCTGTCTGGGACGATAGTCCCCTGGGGATTCTGACCACACTGCCTCTCCAGCTGCCTGATATACCATCAGCTACCCTTTAACAACTGCCTAATGCCTTCACCTCTCCTGTCTCAAAAAAACCAAACCAACCAAACAAAAAACCCCAAATCAACAACAACAAAACCCCAGTGTCATGGAATATTCATTTAAGATGTGTTACACTCATTTATGCTGTGGAAGATTTATTTAATGATGCAAAGATGTGTTACTTATATTCTTTTATGTTGCATTTGTTTAACTCTGTGAAGCTGTGTTACTGTGCCTGCCTAAAACACCTGATTGGTCTAATAAAGAGCTGAACAACCAATAGCTAGGCAGGAGAAAGGATGGGTGGGGCTGGCATGTGGAGAGAATAAATAGGAGGAGAAATCTAGAGAAGAGTGAGGAGGGAGAAAAGAAGGGGACACCAGGGGACAGCCACCCAGCCACCCAGCCACACAGCCACACAGCCACACAGCCAGCCACAGAGTAAGAAGGAAAGAAAGATACATAGAATAAAGAAAGGAAAAAGCCAAGGGCAAAATGTAGTTAAAGAGAAATGGGAATATTTAAGTTAGAAAAGCTGGCTAGAAACAAACCAAACCAAGGCCAGGTATTCATAAGTAATAATAAGTCTTCATGTATTTATTGGGAACTGGGTGGCAGGCCCACAAAGAGTAAAAAACAAAACAAAACAAAACAAAAAACTATACCCTAGAGCTCACCAATAGTGTAAACCGGCTGGCAGCAAGCCCCCGAGATGCCCCTGTCTCTGCCTCCCCAGGACTGGGATTGTAGAGGGCACACACCACTGTGCCAGTTTTGTGTGTGGCTTCTGGGATCCAAATTTAAGTCTTTATGCTTGTGTGGCAGCAAGTATTTTACTGACTGGACACACCCTGTCTCTGTCCCATTTCCTGTGGCTCACAAGCAAGGGTTTAATGTGGAGTTAATCATGAACATCAGAATATTGCAGAGGAGATTAGTGCAAGGGGAAAGTGTTACACACTCAGGACATGAGTGTGGGCCTCTCAAGAGAGGAGTGTTCAAGCATATTACCAAGAGCCCTTTATATAAGCTCTGTGGTTTCTGACATTACACTGTTCAAAGAGTTCCTTCCTTCCTTCCTTCCTTCCTTCCTTCCTTCCTTCCTTTCTTTCTTTCTTTCTTCCTTTCTTCCTTTCTTCCTCCCTTCCCTCCCTCCCTCCCTCCCTCCCTCCCTCCCTCCCCCCTTTCCTTCCTTCCGTCCTTCCTTCCTTCTTTTCTTTCTTTCTTTCTTTCTTTCTTTCTTTCTTTCTTTCTTTCTTTCTTTCTTTCTTTCTTTTCCTTCCTTCCTTCCTTCCTTCCTTCCTTCCTTCCTTCCTTCCTTCCTTCTTGTGTGTGTATGTGTGTGTGTGTGTGTGTGTGTGTGTGTGTGTGTGTGTGTGTGTGTGTTTACCAAGGCAAGATCTCTCCAGAGCTGGCCGGCTTGGTGAATCTAGAGAACCTAGTTAGTCAGTTTGCTCTGGGCATCCCATCTCTACCTCCTGAGCGCTGAGATGACAGACAGGCCACCGCTCCCACCTGCCTTTATTATGTGGATGTTGGGGTCTGAACTCTAGCCATCCCCCCCAGCCAAGATGATATTTTGACTGTAAACAGAGTTCATAGTCTTATTTTTGAGATTCTCAGAAGGTTACAGGTTTACAGCTGTGAGAGGGATACGGTTAACCTCAAAAGTCATATAAGCTTGGGCCTTAAGCATGGTTCATTTTCAATGTTCTTATACAAGAAATCTTTGTTTAAAAGGTTAAGCTGAGAATTTTGACACAACTAAAGAAAAAAAATTTTATGGTAAAGATCACTATGGCGATATAGTGATCTCAATATTTCTGAGACAGTGGCCTACGATGAAAATGTAGTTCTACAACAATTGATCTAACCAGTGACTCTCAAGTCTTAGTCACATTGGAAATGTGGAGGGAATGACTATGCTTCCTGATGGAGAGCTTTCCTGAGCTTCCAATCCATGCTTTCTGGCTGCCCACAGGTCTGCCTAATTGGGCATTTCAGGCCTTCTGACCCAACCCTGCCACAGCCTCTTGCCCTGTGCTTGAGACTTGCCTAGATCCTTGGCTTTTCTGAGGCCCCTTGGCTCTGGGCTTGGTCCAGCCTGGACCAAGGACTATGAGGGTGCAGAAGACCACATGGGCTCCACCCAATGAACAACCTCCGGCCCCAACCCACAATGAGGGAGGCTCATGACCTGTTTCAAGACAGAGTTCTTGCCCCTTGATGTTCATGCCCACCGTTTGCCAGGATCCTACAAGACCTCTCAACTGTCCTAGGAGCAGACAGGGATGTTTCCTGTTTGACAGAAAAATCTTAAGGAAGGTTTGAAAGTCCACTCCTGACAGTCTCAATAATTTCCTGCAGTGTAGAAACTTTCTGTTCCTGTTTTAATAACCTAATAAATCAAAGTGCTGTTGCTTGTGAAGGGAGACTCATGGAGCGTGTGGAGCTCATGCTTAGGATGTGGGTGCTTCTGGAGACAGCAGGCGGGTGAGAGAGTGTCTGCCTGCTGCTGCTCCAGAGGCCAGCCAAGCTCTGCACAAGATGAGTCCTCTCATGGGCACACCAGCCCTGTGAAGTGGGGACCATTACCTCTACTTCACAGGTGAAGAAACCGAGTACCAGAAACATAATTGTTCATGGTTGTGAAACTGTATGCCTTGGATGGAAGCCACATGGCTACCTCCAGAGCCCTGTGTTTCCTGCTACTATGGAAGTCTTTCCCTACCTTTCCTATCAGGGCTGTGTACCCATTTTTCTTTTCTTTTCTTTTCTTTTCTTTCTTTCTTTCTTTCTTTCTTTCTTTCTTTCTTTCTTTCTTTCTTTCTTTCTTTCTTTCTTTCTTTCTTCTTTCTCTCTCTCCCTCCCTCCCTCCCTCTCCCTCCCTCTCTCTCTTTCTTTCTCCTTTCTTTCTTTCTTTCTTTCTTTCTTCCTTTCTCTCTTTCTTTCTAACAGAGTGGGAAAGAGAGTACGGCCAGATGGTGATTTCTAGGAGAAACATCTTGCCAAAAAGCGTAACTTTCTGTGTCCTTTCCGTTTTCCAGATCATTCTTTTTCAATTCTCAATCGACGTTTTCCCAATGTGATAATGTATTAAAATAGAACCGTGCATGAGTTCCTAGTTACAGGATTTCTTTTGTAAGGGAACTAACTCATTCATGAAGTGCCTCAGTTTCCCCATCCCCTTACGGAGACTGGCACCTACTTTCTTCCCAGCCTAGGAAAGACAGACAGGGAGGGGGCAGAGAGAGGGAGAAGGGAAAGAGCATATGAATGTGAAGCAATAGATAGCCAAGTGGGAGCAAGCGGATGAGGTGGGTCAAGGGCTGTTTCTCCTCTTGGCACAGGGTGCATGGAGGTGTTTGGGTTGTAAAATGGACAAAGGTTTTACTGAGGAAACTCAGCCCAAGTCTCCTGCTGCTTTAGGAGGACAGGACAAACACTTCCCGTTACTTCTGCCCCCTTGATAGTTTATACACTTCAAAATGGAAACAGCCCTCACTACTGCGGCCAGCCACCAGCCTGCTTTTTTTTTTTTTTAAGGGAAAAAGGAGAAGAGAAGGTAGTAGGGGAGTTGAGAGAGGAGAGGGAAGCATGAATTAGCTCACCCCAAAGGGAATTCTGGGGTCTCATTTTGTAAAAGTAGAATTATGACAGGGTTTGGGGGGGCAGCAACAACAGAAAAGACTGTGTAGCACTGAAGTTCCTTTCTGGCTGGCTAGGGAAACTGAGTTTCAAGTTACAGGGTCTCACGCTGTAGCTCAAGTTGGCCTGGAGCTTACTAGTAGCTCAGGCTGGTCTTGAACTCAAAGCGGCCGCTCTGTCTTGACTTCTCAACACTTCACAGGGTTTTATAGGTGTGATCCAACATGCCTGGCTTAGATTTATTTTACTTTGTCTTTTTCTTTTTCATTTGTAGAGCTAGGTATTGAACCCAGGGTCTGACACATGATGGGCATGATCTCTACCATGGAACTATAGCCCCCTAAATTCTTTGCTTGTGTCTGTTTGGTTTGGGAAGTGCGGTGACAGAGCCCAGAACCTCACATGTTGTGTGTTGTGGACACTTTACTGATGCTTCCTAGAGTAAGGTCCCTTCTATACTTGATTGTGTAACAATTTCAAAGGTATGAGTATCAAAGAACCTTACTTAAAACACATATGTACACATATCTATATGTCTATCTCTCTCTCATCTATCATCTATCTATCTATCTATCTATCTATCTATCTATCTATCTATCTATCTAATCTATCATATATATGATAGGAATATAAATATATATATGCAAAGTTTGAGACGGAGAACCTAACTGTGGTGTGACTTTGCCTCCTTGTGAAACAAGTGAGATGTTTTCAGAGTTGGAGGAAGACACCAGCAAGGCCTGTTATTTTTCTTGGCAATATAAAAATATGTCTGGACCCACCTTATTTTCTTATGCATTTTCTCAGAAAAAGAAGAACTGCTTAAAATCTCTAAAGCAGGAAAATGGGGAAATGAATTCTTGCCATGATTTCTAGCTCCTGAGGACTAATGACCATTTTAAAGGATGATCTACACAAAAAAGTTTGTCTTGAGCAGCTTCACTCCTGACATCCATGTTTCCCACTGAAATAATCCGCTCCTCACAGCCGTTTCTGAAGCCGTCCAAAAGCAACAACACAGCACACATTTCTGGGGTTGAGACCAGGCATGAAAAATTGTGGCCTGAGAATATTTATTTATCTTTTTTTTTTTTTTGAGAAAATAACAAACAACCGAAAGTCTATCATCAGGAGGCAGTCTGTTCCACCACTTCCCAAGGGGCTGGCTGAGCACATGGAAGAGAGAGACCCTTCACACGGGCCATCTCTCTTTCTGCCTCGCCGGCTCAGACGCAGGTCCTCTGCAGGGCCTGGGCCTGCACCAGTGACAGGAGAGGGTAATCAAGCAGACCACATAAGACTCCTCAGGAACAAGTGACTGGCAAGAATGAGCCCTGACAGAGCCTTTTGTTCCGCTGGCTGAGAAAGGCTAGACAATTAAGTGTATCTGCCAAGGTGCGTGTTTTGACAGGCTTCCCATTTTATAGAGTAAGATTCCCCATTCCCAGTGGTCTGTGAAGGCAGAGCTAAGCATTTCTTATCCCCGGGTGGAGACAAGAAGTGAGTGGGTGCAAGTGTTGGTAACCCAGGTCTCAAGAGAGTAGAACCCCTATACAAAAGATCACGCTGAAGGAGGTCCTAGGAAATCACACACATTTATTTCTTGGAGAGAAGAGTATGCTAATTTAGAGAGATTTAGGAGAAGGAGTTTTAAAAACACTACCAAAACACCACGTATACACCCTTGAAAATACATAGTTAAAAAAAAGTTTATTTTTACTTAAAATGTTGTGCTTTACCCACAGACCTAATTAAAAGGAAACATTTTTAAATTGGAAGGACCTCAGGAAAAATGCAGTATGGCTTAGAATAACATCTAGTGTGTTTCCAGGCAACTGAATCTCCCAGTTAATTAAGCCAGGAGACTGGAGCTACAAGTCGTCTCAGAATCCCAATCCAGTGCTCATCTCAGTATCCAGCACCATCCCCTGCAGGGTTTCAGAACTGGTTATAACTGTTTCTGCATCTGGTTACTTACGCATAAAGATAATATTGCCTGTATTGCCATCTGTCACAGTGACGTGTGTGTGTGTGTGTGTGTGTGTGTGTGTGTGTGTGTGTTTGTGTGTGTGTGTGTATGTGTGTGTGTGTTTGTGTGTGTGTGTGTGTGTGAGAGAGAGAGAGAGAGAGAGAGATGCCTATATATTTGATGTATGTACTTCTTAGTGTGTGTGTTCATGTGTGCAGTTAGAGACCTGAGACTTGTATCAGGTGTCTTTCTTGATCACTTATCGTCTCTTCTGTTTTTGAAACAGGGTCTCGCAATGAGCAAGACGCTCTTCAAATCCACTAGGCTGATTGGCCAATGAGCTTTGGAGATCCACCTATCTCCTCAGTGCTAGAGAATCAGAAGTGTACCACCACCCCACCCACCTTCAGGCCAGCTTTTGCACATGGGTTCTGGAGCTCTGGACCCAGGTCTTCATGTTTGTGTGGCAGGCATGTTACAGACTGGGCTGTCTCTCTAGACCGGTAGTAACTCTCTGCATGGCAGTTTTCATCATTCTTGTCACAAGCATACTAAATCTAAAATAATCTCCTAAAGTTCACTATACAAACCCTCTATGACAAAAGTTGTAAGACAATGACAATGTGCGACCCCAAACAAGAGGTGACAAGTGACCACCTATCAAGCCGTGCAATCTTGCTAATATAACAACGAAACAAGATTTTAGGTTTGCTTTAAGTGATCGTATAGGGGTGGCGACTGCTACATCTGTCAGCACAGTTCTAGACTGATATCTGAAACATCTACCTAGACCTTCCTGTCCCTCCCTCATCCCTACTTTCCCTCTCCCCTTCCCTTTATCTCTCTTTTGTGTGTTGGTGGGGTAATCTGTGTGTGGGTTTGCGTGTGCATGTGTGTTTATATGTATCTACAGGCCAGAGAATAATCTTGGCTGTTGTTCTTCAGAAGTCATCCATATTTTTTTTTTTTTTGAGGCAGAGTCTCTCACTGTCCAGAAAAACCTCTAAATAAGCTAGTCTGGCTAACCAGCAGCCCCAGAGATCCAACTGTCTCCCACTCTCAGTGTTGAGTGTACACCACTACTCTCAATTTTTTTTAAATGTGGTTTCTGGGGTTCAAGCCCAGGTCCTTCTGTGTTTTGCAAGCAGTTTACTAACTAAGGTATCTCTCTAGCTTTCTCTTCTTTGTGTGTGTGTGTGTGTGTGTGTGTGTGTGTGTGTGTGTGTGTGTGAGACAAGGTCTTGTTGTGTAGACCAGGCCAGCCTTGAACTTGAGATCCTCCTACCTCAGCTTCCCTAGTACTGGGGTAACAAGCATATGACACTATCGCAGTGCTATTCTGTTGTCAAATAGGGGACAATTATAATGGTCAAATGTTCTCAAGTAATGAGCCATGCATTAGCCAGCTTCTAAGCATATTTCTCCTCTAGTCTTTATCCAGATTTTATGTATGAGCCTATTCAAAATCTACATGTACTGTGGTTTACACTGGGGGGGAAATATACTGCTGTAATTTACCTCATATGGATAGTATAGAGACATTGTGAACTGTCACACATGGTTTCATTTCACAGGAAATGAAACAGCCAAATTTGGGATACTAGTACCCAGCAAATATACTTGAGCTCTTCTTCATTTCCCAGACTCCTCTGTAGCTAGTTGAAGGTCATGTGACTAGTGATGGCCAGTAAAATATGAATAGGTCATATGTCATTTCTGGACCATGTCAGTCATGAGCTAGAGAGTCAGGTCTGTTTCTTCTGGTGTGGTGACCTTAAGTGACGTGTTTCAGAGCCCACAGCTATATGACAGAAGAAAGCAGCTCAAGATGTGATATTAGAAGAAATAAACCTTTCCTTGCTCTTAACCATTCAAGTTCTGGAATTAGTTTCATGGGCCAACTTCAGGCTTCTTCATTCTAAAAACTTGGCTGGTAATGGAGTCAGTCACAAATGGAAGATGGGAAATGAGATCATTTTCAGGAAAAGCTTTCTGAATGTGATGGTGATTGGATTGAGCCTGTTTGGGAGGGGGGCAGGTATCCATGTCAGGAAGAGGAGGATGTCTCCATTAGAAGGCAAAGCTGAGGCTGGGCAGTGGTGGCACACGCCTTTTAATTCCAGCACTCGGGAGGCAGAGGCAGGCGGATCTCTGTGAGTTCGAGGCCAGCCTGGTCTTCAGAGCGAGATCCAGGACAGGCACCAAAACTACACAGAGAAAGAAACCTTATCTCCAAAAAAAAAAAAAAAAAAAAAAAAAAAAAGGCAAAGCTGAGTGGTGGGAAAGCAGTACTTGGTGTGGAGGCTGCCACATCACGAATCAGGTACTGGAAAGACTTTTCCGGAATAGTGGTCTACTGCCATTTTTTAATTTATGATACTATGTGTGGGCAACTGTCTCTAATACACACCTCATTCATCAGTTCAATATATATATGGAAGGTCTAAAAAAATTAAGTAGGTGAGTCTAAACATATTTGAAGGACTCTGTAATCCTGACTGCTTTACAATCATTAGCTAATAACTTCTGACACGGGCTTGTTTGGGGGCAGGATCACGGCCATAATCTCTCTCAAACAGTCCGCTTGAATGCTAATTATTTTGTTGACTTCTCGTGAGATGTGATTGCGTTGCCAAAGCTTTCCCCTCCGCCCGTGGCCACAGAAAGGTCAGCTCCACTGTTTTCTTTCTGTTTGCATGCACTTAGATTATCAGCCTTCTCTTCAAGCCGGTTCCTGCACAGCCATCTCTTTAAGCCACTTACCCTTTTGTGAGAGGTAATTTAATTAAAACTAAATAATATAATCTGAAAATCCACTTAAGAGAGAACAAGGAAGCTGAGGAGTGAATGAATGAGTGGTTAGGGTCCCCACCGACAAGGCCTCTCCACCCAAGAGATATCTTGGATACTGTGCAGACTGGGGACACTGTTCTGTCACTGCCAGCTCCTGGATTAAATCTTAGTGGCTGACTTATGCCCTACTTCTCCTGACAGAAATGAATGCCGAGGGAGTTGCTACTTTCAGGGCCACAATGGAATTGCTCAGAGTCACCTTTGGGAGCTTGTATCCCACTTTGGAGACCAAGAATAAAAAGTGACAGATGGGACACTGGGACAGAGTCATGCTGTGAAGATCAGGGTAAGAGAGTTGGACATTAACACAAAGGCAGGGAATTCATATCCTGTGACATTTGGGGCAGAGCGGTGTGCCTGGGCTCCACGTTCTGAATTCACTATAACAAGCTGGTAACAGGTCATTCCTCCCTCAGGCAGGTGGAATACCCTTACCTTCAAGGCAAAGGCACCTGGGGCCTTTCTGCAGAGAATTCCCAGAGAGAAGACCCTCTGCCATCCTAGCAAAGGACAAGGCTCTCCTTGGACTTGCCACTCTTGGTAAACTGCATCTAAACAGTTCCCACCTCCAGCAAAGAACGAAGACATTGCGAAGACGTCTCATTTCTTTGTGACTTCTACGCCTTCCTGAAAATGGCTGAGTTTCTATAGAGATTGTGTGTGTGTGTGTGTGTGTGTGTGTGTGTGTGTGTGTGTGTGTGTACAGACGGACAGATACGAGAAAAGGAAAATCACCTCTTTTTCTTCCACACCCCCATCTCAATCCCCTCACCCTCATTCCATATAAATTCAATCTGACAACCCTGCTAATTGGATAAGAACTCCTATGCTCCTAGGAGGCTGCTCCCTTTTCTTTTCTTCCACGTTTTCTTTCTCTCTTTTTGTTTTTGGAGGGCTCCAAACAGGGTGATTGTGCCGTTCTTTAACACGAATTCCATCTGCTTTATTTCTCTCTCTCCTTTCAGCGCGCCTTCTGAATATTTATGAAGCCTCCCCTCCAGCCTCACTCCTTACTGCCCCACCTCCACCCTCCTACCTCTCTCCCCTCTCCCCACAGGGCTCCAGCCCCCCCCCCCCCGCCCCTTCTCTAGAGCTGGGACAAAACCCTTCCAATGCGCCCCCCACCCTCCTTGCTTTAGATAAACACAGGCAGTGTCAAGTGTGAGGAGAAGGGGGAGGAGGGAAGGGCTTCAACTGCCAGTCAAGCCCCTGGCCTTCCATGCGGCCCGGGGGCCTACCCTAATCTGCTGCATGCTTGCCATATGGGGGCTGTGTTGCCCCGGGAGACACTAACAGGCAGAACGGAGCTTAATAGAGTCCATATTCATTGTGATGCAGTGAGGTAGCTCAAGGCACCACTGCCCCTTCCCTGGTTTCATTCTCCTGTTCCTTACTTGCTTTCTGGTTTTCTTCTCTTTTTCTTCCTTTCAAAAGGGGCTGGTCCCCAGAGAGCTCTAATCTGGAGGGTCCTGGGCTGCTGGAAAGACTGGACCTAAGGAGGTTGGGGGTGAGGAAGAGGATGGTAGAGGGGAGGGCAGTTGAGAGGTACGGCATGGACACATCAGAGGAGCACATGTTGCAGAAGCCGGAGACGGCCCACATAAGGACCGGGTGGGTGGGTGAGTAGGCGGTGTTTAATATTTATTTATTTTGACACCAATGCCTATGTAATCCCATCACGCCCTTCCCCTACCTCCTGGTCATCTCAGTCCCAACAACACACCCTCATTAAAACCAATGGCACTACTGCTCCAGGGTGCCAGGTCTGTGACCCATTCCGAGCCCTTCATGGTTCCCTTGAAAGGTTCTTGGTGTGGAAGGGTCAGAGGTCACAGTTACTAATGTTGCTTAGCAATATGTCCAAATTTCAACAAATGATGCTTGTTTGCACTGACGAGTGGCCACTGCATTGGATTGGATTGGTCCCTGGTCCCTGGTCCCTGGTTCTCTTCTCATCATCTTTTTTTTTTTTTGCTAACATTTCATTATATAGCCAAGGTTGGTTTCAACCAAGTGGTCCTCCTGCCTCAGCCTCCTGAGTGCTGAGATTACAAGCATGTGCTACCAACACTCTCTTGGCCTTGTCTTCTCCTACCTTCCATCTAGAGTACCAAGCTGACCGGAACAGCCGAGCATAGTGGCACACTCCTTTAAGGCCAGCACTTGGGAGGCAGAGGCTGCCGGATCTCTGTTGAGTTTAAGGCTAACCTGGTCTGTAGAGTGAGTTCTAAGACAGCCAGAGCTACATAGTGAGACCCTGTCTCAAAACAAAACAAAATGATATTACAGTAACAGGGCCATTACTGCTGAAGTGTCTTCTCGCACTCAGAACTAGGTTCCTTTGACACTCCACAATGTCTTATGAGGTTGGTGTGTGATCAGCCCACTGAGGATTTATGGGTGGTGATTAAATACCTCGTCCGCCATCACACACAAGGAAACCTCAGGATCAGGATTTTCATTTTTCCCAAGCTTCATGTAAGAAGTTTAGGCATAATAATTCAGATGGTTCTGGCACGGATTTAGCAATTAATATCATAATTAAAAAGATCAAGTAGCCACATGAAGATAATTGTTTCTACAAGGAGAAAATAACGATCCCATTCTGTGAAAGGAAAGTGAGCATCCGTGTGAGGCCATGGAAGGCGCACAGAAAATCGTCAGGTGACGCAAAGATGAAGAATTATGAGTGACGCTTTAACCCTTTGAGTTCAGTTTCAAAAAGATTTAAAAAAAAAAGAAAGAAGGAAGGAAGGAAGGAAATGGGCGAACATACCCACTTTGATAGCTCCCCAACTAAGAATGATTAAACGAAGTTCAAAGGCTGCATACAGCCTTCCAGGTTCTTCACACTTGGCCTGAAGTCAACCTTTCCCATGACTTCCTCCCACTTTCTCTAATCCCAGCAAATTGCATTTTCACCCTCTGATCCTTTACCTGAACCACTGTACCCTCTTCACTTCATCCCAGAGGAACAACTCACCCTCAAGCGCCTCTTCCTTCTCCTTCATAAAGCCTCCCACAACTGCCCCTCATTCTATCTTCTGAAGCGCTTTGCACACCAGTTACACTCCATGGTGATTTCTAAGGTTTGATGAGTGTGTCTGTAGCCCTTGACATAGACTATCAACTCTGCAAGGCCAGGATGTGTCAAGTGCATCCTCGTATTCCTTGACACTTCTCATGGCCATGCTCATTGTTTGCTGAATGGAATGGTTTGGTCCAGTTAGAAGACTACAGTGGAGGAGGAACATTGAAAGGGATTTGGAGACTCGGGAGTTTGCTGAAGAAGAAACATCAAAGGGTCCCAACCAGTGTCACCAACAGCTGAGTGCTGTGGAGGCTGTATGCTCCTTAAGGACAAGACTGCACCCAAGCAGATGCTCCTATGGCCTGTGCCCATCAAGGAGCTTCTGTGGCTGCCATTTGCATGCCCCCCCTCCTCCTTGGAAGCTCCAGGCTTGCTGCAGGACTGGGGTATAATCTGATCTTGGACGGTAGCTGCCTGTGCTGCTGTAAGTGTGCCCTCAGCTTCAGGCTAAAAGAGGCTTGCAGAGAGGGCAGGGAGAGGGAGGAATAAAAAAGCTGTTGAGTCAGAAAGAGAAAGACAGGTCCGGGCCTGAGGGGTTCAGGAAAAGAGCACGGGGAGGGGAAGAAAGATGAGAAGAGAGACGTGGGAAGTCAGCTCAGTAAACCGAGCTCTTAGGATGTACTTAGCCCAGTACCGGGTGCTTCATGACCACGATCACTTTCTTCTCCACCACCCAGGAATGTTCCTGTCCCCAAGTGGATGCCTCGCCCAAACCCTTCATGACAGTTTATGGCGTAAGGACCTAGGGCTCATCTTAAATTTGTAGTGTAGACAAAAAGCTCCTCTGCTTGTGACAATGTTGGGACTTAGGGTCAACACTAAAGAATGTTCCACCCGAGGTTCCGGTATGGGCATTACTCTTTTCACCCTCGAACGGCCCTGTAAGATAACCTCGGGTTATTTCATCTCTTTGAGTCTTGGATTCCTCTCTGTGAAAATGAGACTGAGGACTTTGATGAGCTACTGAAAACCATGAATGAGATAATGTGTAAAAAGCAGCCTGGGCCCAGCAGTCACACAGCCAATTTGGAGAGCCGGGGTCGTGAACTTTCTGCCGAAATCAGTCACTGGAGATCTGATTTCATGCAGTGGCATTGCCACCTGGTGGGCTTTTCAACTAATGTCATTTTAGACCAAAGGCATGTTGCATTTTTTTCACAACTCCAGGCCCATTAAATGTGCAGCTTCTGCTCTTTGCCTGCAGCCTCTATACAGTTATGCGATGGATGATATCGTTGCTCTTCTTCACACATGCGCTGAAGGTCAAGGAATGAACGGTATGGAAACAGCAATGCATTCTACATGATTTACAGAAACTCACGAAAGCTGTATTTTGTCTCGTGTGTGTGTGTGTGTGTGTGTGTGTGTGTGTGTGTGTGTGTGTGTGTAGGGAAGGAATCCCTGGACAAATTCTCATTAGTTTCTAATGCTCAGTCTTCACCCAGACCTCATCAACATTTACTATAATACAAGCTAGCAACCTTCCCCCTCCTGCATATGCCCTTTCTGCATACTCTTGATGATGATAATAACATTAATGATCATAATTTCTCCGCAGAGTGTCTCTACTTGTTCAGAGAGAATGGAGAAGATATCCCCACCCAACAGCAGGCCACTTGGCACCAGAAATTCTGAGGTGGTGTTTGCAGCAGGGGAAAACATACGTGGAACTTCTCTGCATTATTTATTCCCAGCTCCAGGAAGGATCTTGCTTCTGACCTCATGTAGCCAATGCACACAGCACATGGAAAGGCACCCTGGCACAAAGAAAAACACCTGCTCTTTCCCATCTACATGTTTCTAAATACGGAAGGTGGCCAGGACTATCCGACACAGCACATCACTCAGTCAGTTCAAACACTGTAGTCCCTGAAAAGAAGTATGTGTACTTCAAAATCTTCTGACACTTAGAGTGGACAAAACAACAAAGGAAAAGCTATTATTTTATAGCCTGGATAGTTAAAAAAGAAAAGAAAGGTGAAAAGAAGCCCTTCCCAGGACCTGCACTTAAAGCAGACCTTAAACGCTGCAAGTCCCACCATTCAGGGCAAAAGGAGCAGTGTGTGAGCCGAACCCCTACTGTTACACATAGGCTCAGAGGAAGTCCAACACAGTTTCTACTGCAACCGCCTAATAAAAATGAGGCCCCGCGACCAGGGTGCTCTTATCCCAGGAAATTCTCCTAGGAGCATGCTAGCACTCAGCCATATGCAGGACTGCAAGGAAGGTGCATCCTCCAAACCATGCAGAAGGACAACAGGACTTGGTTCCTAAGTGGAGTCAGAAAAGCAACGGCATCCTGTTCAATGACCACACAGAGAAGCGGTGATCTATCCCATGCTGGCAAGCACAAGTCACTCCTGTTGAGAACGGTAGAGCCTTGGGGTGGGCACTGGGCATGACTAAGTACAGTCCAGCCAATCTGCCAGAAGCTGCAGGCACCGTACAGAGGGCTGAGGGGGATATGGAGAAAAACAAGGCAAGCCTCTGCTCTGACATATTTTGGTTATGCCCAAGTTAAAATGCAGCATTATGACCTCAAGAAAGGGTGAGTCACAAGATAAAGTGGATTTCACTAATTACTAAATGAGGGGACCAGCACCAGTAGCAAAGGCATCAGAAGAGTGGTAGAAGAAATGTGAATACATGTCACTGCCTGTGCGTGTGTGCATATGTGTGTTTGAACACCCACTCATGTGCCACAGAGCTCCCAAATATAGCCTTTTTCATAAATCCCCAAAGAAACCTTCCTTCTACCATCCATGTTCATCCCTTACCCAGTTCCGGGAGAGTCAAAGTCTGCCAGTCCCAGGACGAAGGCTGGGACCTCTAACAGAAGTCAGGGTGGCAAGGTCTCCCGGGCCCCACCTTTATCACATACACAACTTGCTTTCCTCCTTGACACACGGTAAGCAGGTGCTCAGCCAATGTCTGCTAAGCTGTGCAAGCCCTCATATCCCAGGTTCTCCCAGGCAGTATGGCCTCTGAGGTTCAGATCTGGAGAATTCCCAAGAGAGGGCTTCTACTGCACAAGCAGAGTCTGAACAGGACAAGGGAAAGTCTTACGGCTATCTTTCCGCGGGGGATTTGGTTCCCGAGCTCGAGCTCACTGTGGCCCTTTTCCAGTGGGGAAGCCAGGCAGGACCCAGGCCTTCCCACTGTTCACTGCAAGTTTGGGGTGGGTGGAGTGGGTGCACGAGAGAGAGGAAGTGGAGAAAGAGAACGAAAGGGCAGTAGATGCTTGAGACCGCTTGGTTTCATTCCACAGGCATGTCAGGTATTCCGCAGCCGGTGGTTAGACCCCTCACTCTTCTTTCCTGTGGAATCCTGCACACAATTAGTTCTTTATGTTCTTCTGCCGGCTAGACCAATGACTCAACAGTGGTGATGCTCTTATCCACACCGGCATCTGTAGCCATAATACGTCTCTCGGTATTTAGAAAACACCTGCTGAACCAGCCAATAATGACTTACGATGGAAGGTTATGGCTGGAGAGAACTATAGTCATCCAAAACATGCGGGGGACTTTGGGAGATTGAAAAGATGTGAATTTACTGTTGGTCAAGCAACGGAATCATCACACTGTCGCCTGAAGTCACTTCCTATGCCCTTTCCTCACAATGATTAGCTAACCCATGCATCAAGGCCCACCCAGAAACCTTTCCCATGACTCAAAAAAGCTCTCAGGTTCTGTGACCCAGACTGAGGGAAGGCCAGTCCTATCTGGTGCCGGGGCCGATTCAGGCAAATGCCAGGCAAAACCAGGCCCAAACCCCTCACCCCGATGCCGACAAGTCTCTGCATGCTTGGAGGACATCTGAAGGAGTCAAGTGAAGAGCTACGCCTAAGGGCGAAATGGCCGAGCTGCGGGAGGCACCCGATCTTCACCTTTACAGACTGACACAAAGATAGATGGTGTTCCTCTCCCCCTGTCCCGAACTTGTAGAGGAACTGGTCCGGTAGAGAACCCTAAGATCTATCCCATCCTGAGCTAGTGAAGGAAATACAGATTGTGTTAGTAAAGCTTCTAAAACAAAGGAAGTGAGAAGCAGGGATGCAGAAACGGACGGTGAATTTTGCAATTTGATTATTTCCAATAGTATCATTAATACCCATCCTCAGTATTCTATTTGTGTACACTCTCTGCCCTAAAGACAGACAGGCAGGCAGGCAGGCAGGCACGTGCACACACACATACACACACACACACACACACACACACACACGCACACCACACACACACACACACACACACACACATACACGCACACCACACACACACACACACACACACACACACACACACAAACACACAGTGGAGCTGCAGCTCTGGCTGGTAGCCATGCTTTAGAATCATGACAGTTTACTTTCCCATCTGACCTTATTCAAACCCACTTTCTTCACCACATCCCTGACCCTCCACACCCCCCAGCATCCCTCCCCTGCCCGCAGCATACACACACGGAGTCCCGTCCCACCTCCAATCTTTCCTTTCTCAATTACCAAGCTCCTTTAAACTGCCTACAATTTAAATAAATACCAGTGTGCAAATGGGAAGCAGGCTGCAGTCCATCTGCCAGTAAGTCAGTCCCTGCCTTCTGCTGGAAGACCCCGCCTCACCCCTGCCTGCTCTCCGCAACTTATGAAGCTCTGAGCCCTCAGTGCGAGGCTGGCACATGTAGGGAAAACAAACACATGGAGGCTCACAGCTGGACCAGGGGCCACTGTTTACCCAGGAGCAAGTGCGGGGGAACTGCAGCAAGGTGTTGATGGGAAGAGCAAAGGGGGCAGGCTAATTCTAGTCTCCAGCTCCTAGGCGCCTCTCACCTTCCCTGCAGAGTGCCTGCCATTCCCAGGTACAGGGCAGAGCAGCCAGCCCTTGTGGGTGTGACTAATGGTTCTGAAACAGTGAAAGTCTTCAAGTCTCGGAGGCAGACACACTGCCATCTTGCCTGTTGTTAGACACCCGGTAGCAATCATAGTCCGCGGCTCGTGACAGGAACACAGTGGCTATTTGCTGATTACACAAACAGATGAGCGATTTTCTTCCCTTTACCACAGGTTACAGATGTGTGGGCGGTGGAGGACAGTGGTGGCGGGGAGGTTGGTGAGTACTGCCTAAGACAATCCGAAACCCTACCAAATGTTTAAACAATGTTACAGACTCATACCAAAAATAATTTAGGGAAATGCTATGTATGAAAATCCAGTCAGAGTTCTTTACTGCAGGCATTTCAGAACCTTTAATTTGCTGTTCTACAGCATGAATCACCAACATGGAGTACGCACTGAGTCTGTAACCACAAGCTTGGACTTACATGACCCACAGCTGGAGGATTATTTGAGAGTGCCATTTTTTTCTTAGAGTACCATTGCTGATGAGCACCTCTGCCAAATACATTTTTGGACATGCTGACCTAACCTAAGAGGTTCTTAGAGATCTCATTTTGAAAACAAACAAACAAACGAATGAATGAATGTGCGGCATGTAGTTGTTTGGGGTATTATAGGAAAATGTCAAGAGATAATTTTAATATAGATTATGTTTGAAGATTAGGAGAGTTGTACTTTTCACTTGAAACATCAGAAATAGTCAAAGCAGGTTTATATGATCAATTTCATTGTTGAAAAGACACATCTGGAAAGGAGCCTGTCCCCAAATATTACTGTGTCATCACTGGTTTTCAATTTCCCTTAGACCTGTTGGCCTTGTTTCCCAATAATCCCTTGGACCTCCAAATGTTATTTGTCTTACTGTCACATCATGGTCTGCTGTGCTGGGTTCCAACACTGGGTCCTTATGAACTACTTATGCGCATCATCTTCTGTGGCTCAGGGTTCTGCTGCTTTCTCACAGCGCAGACATAGACCCTGCCAAAGGGTCTTAGTATTCTCAGCTGCCTTTAGAGATCCTTTTTCTAACAACCTTTACTTTCCTTAGTAAGTCATGTAAAATATAGCATGTTTACTTACTTTGCTGAAAGTGTCGTATTGAGCAAACTAACGTTTAGAGACCGAGTTTGGGGCTGAGAATGTGGCCCGGTGGGTGAAGCGCATGGCTGGCATTGCATGAAGCCCTGCGTTTGATCCACCATATCATCTGCATTCACGCATGCAGCGGGGTACAGCTTAAGCAGCATGCCCCAAAATAAAACCCTGCAATTTAATGCCTCATATTTTTAATACTAGAGAGGCTTCAAAAATTACCCTTTGGTGTATACAATCTAAAACTGAACCCATATCACCTTTAGCTCACTTATTTACATAATTATACAAAGGAGTATATGACTCCTCTTAAAACTGTCACATAGAATTTACCACCAGTAATAACTGGTTATGTAATGTGTCTGAGATGCTTACATCATTGTGTGCATTCACATTTTATATACAATGGAAAGTATAATTTATATTTAGGCTTACTGATCATTAAAAGATAATATTTTGGGAAAGCGTGTTAGGTATATAGAATACACACAGTAATTTAATAAACTGACTGGAGGCAGGCAGGTCATAAGAACAAGGTCATTTTCACCTCTCTGGGCTATAAGAAACCCTGTTTTCAAAACAAACAAACAAACAAACAAACAAACAAACTACTGCCTTTTTGTGACAAATCACTGATTTCCTACTGACTTGTAATATGAGTGTCATTGAGATTTAGTGGATGTAATTAACTGGGTTTTCATGATAAGCAGTATAGATTAAAGCACGTATTTAGGTTAAAAAGAAATTACCAATCTTAACATACAGCCAAGGCAATTATTTAACTGTTTGTTGAACTCAACAACAAGGCAACCATCTCAAACACATGTGTGACATTGTCTCGCCTCTGAACAACTCCAGGAGGTGGACAGTGTTCCCAACCCATGCTAGAGACTGGAGCTTGCTCAGGCAGAGGACTCATAGCTACAGCAATGCCAGGCAGAGTCTTAGGCAAAGGATGGTGGGGGGCGGGGACACCTCTGTAACAAGCTTTCCAACTCTGCCCATTGCCTCGTTCAGCCAGCTTTGAGAACCCTGTGTGAAGGTCTCTAGCACAGACGTCCACATCACTTCGGAAAGAACGTCTTCAAGAAAAGCTCTGGCATGAGACGAAACGACCAGCAAAAGGAGTCTGGTACAAAGTCGTTACCGTAATGTTTGAAGGACATTTTTTTTTTTTTTACGATTTTAAAACTAAGGTTAATTTTCCCATCTTAAAAGTTGATTTGTTTTATGTATTTTATTATGTGTATGTGTGTCTGTACACATGTGTGTGGGTGCCCGCAGAGGCCAGAAGAAGATGCGGGATACCCTGGAGCTGGAACTACAGGAGGCTGGTTGTGAGCCATCTGTAAGTGTGTGGAGAATGGAACCCTGGTTCCGTGGAAGAGCAGGAGGTGCTCTTAACCATGGAGTCACCTAGCTTTCCAGTCCCTGGCTGAATTTCTTTATGAGAGTGCATGTGTATTTGGGTACATGTGTCCATGTGGAGACCAGAGGACAACCTCAGGTCATTCTTAAAATGCCATCTCCTCCTACAACAGGGTCTTTCATTGGCCTAGAGCTCACCAATTAGCCTCAACAAAAGAGCCGGCAAGCTCTGGAAATCTTCCCGACTCTGCTTCGCAGGTGCTGGAGTTACAGACACACACACCACCAGGCCTGGTATTGTCACTTGGATTCTGGGTATCAAACCCAGGTCCTCACGCTTGCACTGCAATTCTCAGTGGCTGCCAGGCACTTCCAGATTCCTAGTTACTTTTCATCACATAGAAATAAATATCCAAGAAGATGGCCCGGCTGTAAAAATCACCTGTATTGGGACTCAAGATGGAGACCCTCAAGCTGGTCTCTGAACCTACTGGGGCCGTTTGCTTACTGCTGGGAGCATCGAGGCTCAGAACCAAGGGAGATGTTAGGAGGCAAGAGACTTTTTCAAACCATCTGTAAATTTGAATGTTTGTCCTTCAAACCCAAGAAGCCAGAGAGATTCCCCTAACAAAGGCAAAAAGGAGAAATCCAGGGGTTCACAGATCACTAAGAAGTGTATCTAAGGGTCCCATATCCTTTGGGTCCCACTGGCACACCTGTGTGACAACCCAGAAGGTTAACAGCCTCCCATCAGCCGCAGGCCTTCCTGGTCCCCACAGGAGGAGGAGGAGACAACCTCCACCCCCGCAATAGAGTCCATCCCACTCCAGGAATGAAGCTGCCTGCTGCCCAACATATACCCAGACCGGTTTCATCTGCTTCCAAATCCATTTTGTGTCTTAACTTCTGCCAAGAACAAAAACTTAAACACACATGCGCATCATGCGTGCACGGGAGGAGAGAATCAGGCTGGGACTTTAAGCTGAAAAACACCCAACAGAGAGGGGAGAGGAGGGGCAGGCCGGCTGCTGACCCTCAGGACCTGAAGACTGCCCCAGGAGCCAGCACACCTGTCTCTGGTATCCTCACAGTCTCTGCCTGCTACGTGGATGTAGGGTCGGATGTGAGGGAAGACCTTTGAAGTGGGACCTCTCCCGTCTCTCCAACACCCTACCTATCGTATTCACTTTAATTGCCAACTCACTCAACCCTGCCTCAGAGCGGCACAGAGTGGCCTTCACTGCCTGCAGGAAGCAGAGCCTTGGCCCTAACACTGGGAGGAACTCTGTTCCTTGCTCATCCTCTCTTGGCAATTCCAGAATGAATCAAACAGTCTTGGAATGGCACAGGGCTCGCGGTGGGTGCAGACAGCCTGCAGGCTGCCTGTGGCTACCCCACAAAAGAGCTTGGGGGTGGAGCCTCCTTCTTAGGACCCCGCACTGTCTCTTCCAGGGCCTGAAGCCAGATGCTTGAATCTGGGGACCAGAAAAACAGCTCTGCTCCAGAAACCAGAAGGAGCTTGAGGCTCCATCAGCCCTGCCCAATATGCCCTAGAGTTGGAATAATGGCCCACCCCACCTCTGTGTTACCGTTATCTATACTTTATCCAAACCACGGAGAGCTGAGGATTCACTCCGCTTATACCTACCCAGTGGAATCCCACTGTCTCCTGGAATTAACTTGCTTCACAAGTCACTCAACACAGAACGCCAGCTAAATCCTGGGCCCTTCAAAGATGCCATTCAAGCTCTGAAGCAAGAGTTCAGCTTCTGGAGAAGGGACACCAACTGAAAGTGCAGCAGCACAGACCACCGGCAAATCCAACCCGAGTGCCATGCCACCGCCAGGAGGTGAGAAGACAATCACAACCTGCTTTGGAATAAGAAGCCTTGTAGCATCCACCTCTGTCCCACTCATACAGAGCATGATAATGACAGTGGGGTAATATGACAAGAAGAGAAAAACTTTCCACCAGGCAGTGGTGGCACACACCTTTAATCCCAGCACTTGACAAGGAGGCAGAGGCAGACAGATCTCTGAGTCTGAGGCCAGCAAATTCTAGGACAGCCAAGGCTACACTGAGAAACACCACCACAAAAAAACAAACAAACCAAAAAGCAAAAAAAGAAAAAGAAAGAAAAGGAAAACTTCTATCTTGATAACTGTTGAATCCTTGTGAAGAGGAGAGAAAAAAAATTCCAACACCAAATAGATGTCTTTGGCATATTTCAGGTTAGGTACCCAGAGAAACTACA
Source organism: Peromyscus eremicus (assembly GCF_949786415.1). Taxonomy (NCBI): domain Eukaryota; kingdom Metazoa; phylum Chordata; class Mammalia; order Rodentia; family Cricetidae; genus Peromyscus; species Peromyscus eremicus. The sequence goes on along the minus strand of NC_081428.1, from coordinate 50,233,119 downwards.
GACCTCTACAGACACAGGAACGCCTCCCAAAAGCTGTCCTGATTTTTATTTATCTTTTGATTTTGTTTTCCACTATAGCCTAGGATGGCTTGGAACAGCTGACCATCCTACCTCAGCCTCTGGAGGGCTGGAATTACAGGTATGCACAGCCATGCCAAGAGATGCCCTTCTGCAGAAAGGAAATGCTCACGTTTACATTAGTAACCTGCTGTGGGATATTCTGTATGTTAAATGTGTTGCTCTGTTTGGTTAATAAATAAAACACTGATTGGCCAGTAGCCAGGCAGGAAGTATAGGCGGGACAAGAAGAGAGGAGAATACTAGGAAGTGGAAGGCTGAGTCAGAGAGAGACTGCCAGCCGCCGCCATGAGAAGATGTTAAGATACTGGTAAGCCACGAACCACGTGGCAACTTATAGATTAATAGAAATGGGTTAATTTAAGATATAAGAACAGTTAGCAAAAAGCCTGCCACGCCCATACAGTTTGTAAGCAATATAAGTCTCTGTGTGTTTACTTGGTTGGGTCTGAGCGGCTGTGGGACTGGCAAGTGAGAGTGATTTGTCCTAACCATGGGCCAGGCAGGAAAACTCTAGCTACAGTAACCAGATGCAAACAAGGCCTTTTTCTGCCTGGTACCTCACCACAACCAGGTGCTTTCCACAAGAAGGAGCTGGAGGGCTGGCTGGGGCAGGGCTGACTGGAGAGCTGGCTATGGGGGAGGGGGGACTGGGGGACTGGCTGGAGGGCTGGCTGGGGACTGGTTGGGGGGATCTGATGGGTGATGTTGCTCTGTATGCTATGAATGTGTTGCTCTGATGGGTTGATAAATAAAATGCTGATTGGCCAGTAGCCAGGTAGGAAGTATAGGGGGGATAAGCAGAGAAGGAGAATTCTGGGAGAGGAAGGCTGAGTCAGGAGATGCCAGTCCGCCATCCAGGGAGCAGCATGTAACAACACACAGGTAAAGCCACGGAACATGTGGCGACACATAGATTAACAGAAATGGGCTGAGTTTAAGTGTAAGAGCTTGTCAGTCGTAAACCTGAGCTAATGGCTGAGCAGTTTAGCACAGGAAAACTTTCAGCTACAGGGTGCTGGCTGGGGTGCTGGCTGGGGTGCTGGCTGGGGTGCTGGCTGGGGTGCTGGCTAGGGGAATGGCTGGGGTGCTGGTTGGGGTGCTGGCTGGGGTGCTGGCTGGGGTGCTGGCTAGGGGAATGGCTGTGGTGCTGGCTGGGGTGCTGGCTGGGGTGCTGGCTAGGGGACTGGCTGGGGTGCTGGTTGGGGTGCTGGCTAGGGGACTGGCTGGGGTGCTGGCTGGGGTGCTGGCTAGGGGACTGGCTGGGGTGCTGGTTGGGGTGCTGGCTGGGGTGCTGGCTAGGGGACTGGCTGGGGTGCTGGCTGGGGTGCTGGCTGGGGTGCTGGCTGGGGTGCTGGCTAGGGGACTGGCTGGCGGGGCCTGTTGGGGGGGGGGTCTGGCTGGGGCACTGGCATCTTCTCAGGCACAGATGAACACAGGTGGCTGTGACCTGGGAGATTTTAACTGCATGAGATAGTCCCTGTCCGAATGCACATCCTTCAACTTTCCCCAGGTTGGGCCATCTCCTTCCTCCAGAAGCCAAACCTCTCGCTTCTTTACTAAGTTCTACATGAGTTCAGCATTCATCTTGTCCTCAGTGAGCCTCATCTCCAGCACTTTTAGGCACATGATAAAATCTGTCAGCTCTTTTTCTCATGTTTCTGTCTGTTGCTTGTGAGTGTCATAGATGATAGTTACCAAACTTGCAGAGAGAAAATAAACTTAAAATATCCCTCTAAGTCAGTGGTTCTCAGCCTTCCTAGTGCTGCGACCCTTAAAGACAGTTCATGTTGTGGTGACCCCAACCATAAAATTATTTTTGCTGCTACTTCATAACTGTAGTTTTGCTACTGTTATGAATTATAATGTAAATATCTGATATACAGGCTATCTGATATGCGACCCTGTGAAAGGGTCTCAAGACCTCCACGTTGAGAGCCGCTGCATAGCGTTTGTGATACTATTTTTCTGCCTTTATCTTTGTTTGAGGTTTTAGAATACAAAGCAATGATTTTAAAATGCTTTATTAGCAATAGGATAACTATGGCAAGACACTCTCAAGCCTTCACCAACTCTGAGGAACTCCTACCCACCCAAAGTCCAGTCAGTTAAGACTAACTGCTCCACCAAGCTGGTTTCATCAGGTTCTCAGGTCTGGATGGGAAAAGGTGTGTAGCCTTGGAACTTTCTGGATCTCTCGGGCTAAGAGGCAGCCCAACTCTTCATTAGCTATTGCTGCAACTGATAGGGTTTTGGTCTTCATTACAGTTGCATAATACTGTCTTCTGTATGTGCTCCATATTTCTTTGTCCATTCATCTGTGAAGAGGCGCCTAGGCTGATCCCATTCTTAACTATTGTGGCCAGGGGAAGCTAATCCTCTCCTATTTTGTCCGCTGTCTCTTCATTTTGTTGGTTGTTTCCTTGACTATGACATTTGTTTGATATTTCAGTTTGATGTAATTCCAACGGTCAGTTAACAAAACTCTCTAAATAGTCAAATGTTCCAAAATATGAGCTCTTGTAGATAATTTAAAGTCAGCAAATCAGGCGAGGCTCAGAGTATTAATGATACAATGATAAGGAGGAGGAAAATGGTAACAGTGGCCATCTAAGTAACTGTTTAGTTTTGTGTCCTACCCCCTCCCCATTGGTCCATAGGTTAAAGGTTTAATAATCAGTCCAGGGAGCTTCTAGGGTAATGAAACCTTAGAAGATGGGGCCTCATAGAAGGACATTAGGTCATTAGACACACTCCCTTAAAGTGGCTATTGGGACCCTCATCTCTTTCCTTCTCTTTCTTATCTGGGGTATGACGTAAGCGGCATTCCTCCATGACGCACTCACCACCATGATAGTGCCTCATCACAGGCCCAAAGTGATGGAGACATTTGATCATGATCTAAAAGGCAGGAAACTGTCAACAAACAAACAAACCAAGCAAGAAGTGATACCCCAACTTTTCCTTCTTTTAAAGCGATTACCTCCGCTCTTCAGTCAGTCATGAAAAACTAAGACAGCACGTGGTTGGAATCAAGCAGTCTTCTGAAGAGAGATGCGGATGCCACGGGTTCAGTGTGAAATGAAGTCTTGTTTTGATTGGGAACTCTCCAGAAGCTGAGACGTAAGTGTATTGAGGGAAGGAGACACAGAGCTCAATAAAGACCTGTCAAGTCAAAGGCTACACTGATGGCAGCCACTGTGGTGACTGCTCAAAGAGGCATGTGCTGTGCTGTAGGACGTCTTCTGGGACACCAGGGTAAGTGGCCACAGCTCAGTGTGAAACCTCAAGTTTCCATGGAGTGAGGCTACAATGGGCATCATGAGTTTTAGTGGGTGGCACTCTTCACGCAGGGAAGCCAGGCCCAAGCCCCCCACCACAGGGACTTCCACGGGGGACGCATGCTTCTTCTTGGCTGAAACACAGAGATCAAGGTCTCTCTGCCAGTCCCCCACGCCCATTCCAGGGACATTAGCACTGGTATTTTGGTTAATTTCAAGTGTGGGAAAGATTAGTTCTGCCTGCCTAAGATTCCGTTTCAATTGGCCACGCATGTCCTTTTCACTTCCTGACTTTCAAAGCATACAGGACTTAATTATTAAGGAACCTCCCTGTTCCACTTGCCCTGGAGGCTCGATTTTTCTGGAGAGGGGTGGGGGTAGGGGAGTAAAACAGGGAGCTTAGCCCCTGAATGCACTGCCTGTATGGATAGTTATAATCGACTCCAGGATCCACCTAAGAATGCCCAAATCAGTGGATGTTCAAGTCCTTCACATAAAGTAGTGTGCACAGCATTTGCATCTAATTTATTTCTCCCATATACATACAGATCATCTCTAGATCACTTATAATAATACACTGCAAATGCTCTGTAAATAGTTGATATATTGGGTTGTTTCGGAAGAATAACAGGAAAAGGCAGCACATGTTTAGTACAGAGACAATAGTTGTAGACCCTGTCACTACCAAGGGCTGACTATATTTCATTGTTAGAATCTCTCTCTCTCCTCTCTCTCCTCTCTCTCTCTCTCTCTCTCTTCTCTCTCTCTCTCTCCCTCCCTCTCTCCCTCTCTCTCTCTCTCTCTCTCTCTCTCTCTCTCTCTCTCTCTCTCTCTCTCTCAGACAGGGTTTCTCTGTGTAACTCTGGCTGTCCTGGAACTCACTCTTTGGACCAGGATGGCCTTGAACTCAGAGATCCGCCTGCCTCTGCCTCCTGAGTGCTGGGATTAAAGGTGTGCGTCACCACTGCCAGGCTCATTGGTAGCAACTCTTATTACATGCCTTTTGAGGCTGAGGGGAGTCCTGCAGATGAGGTGGGGGTGGGGTGGGGAGTACCAGACCCTGTTCTAGATACAGAAGGGCTTTGATGAACCAAGTCTTCACCCCATGCATCTCTCTAGTTGAGGAGAAGGAGGCGATATCCAAGTGAGCAATTAAGTATATGTCAGGAATTGATGGAGGTGAGGAAGTGATGGTGAGGAAGTGATGACAGTGAGGAAGTGATGGCAGTGAGGAAGTGACAGTGGTGAGGAAGTGACAGTGGTGAGAAAGTGACAGTGGTGAGGAAGTGATAGCAGTGAGGAAGTGACAGCAGTGAGGAAGTGACAGCAGTGAAGAAGTGATGTTAGTGAGGAAGTGACGGCAGTGAGGAAGTGACAGCAGTGAGGAAGTGACAGCGGTGAGGAAGTGACAGCAGTGAGGAAGTGACAGTGGTGAGAAAGTGACAGGGGTGAGGAAGTGACAGGGGTGAGGAAGTGATAGCAGTGAGGAAGTGATGACGGTGAGGAAGTGACAGCAGTGAAGAAGTGATGTTAGTGAGGAAGTGACGGCAGTGAGGAAGTGACAGCAGTGAGGAAGTGACAGTGGTGAGAAAGTGACAGGGGTGAGGAAGTGACAGGGGTGAGGAAGTGATAGCAGTGAGGAAGTGATGCCAGTGAGGAAGTGATGACGGTGAGGAAGTGACAGCAGTGAGGAAGTGACAGTGGTGAGAAAGTGACAGGGGTGAGGAAGTGATAGCAGTGAGGAAGTGATGCCAGTGAGGAAGTGATGGCAGTGAGGAAGTGATGACGGTGAGGAAGTGACAGCAGTGAGGAAGTGACAGTGGTGAGAAAGTGACAGGGGTGAGGAAGTGATAGCAGTGAGGAAGTGACAGCAGTGAGGAAGTGACAGGGGTGAGGAAGTGATGGCAGTGAGGAAGTGATGGCAGTGAGGAAGTGACAGCAGTGAGGAAGTGATGGTGATGAGGAAGTGACAGCAGTGAGGAAGTGATGGCGGTGAGGAAGTGACAGCCGTGAGGAAGTGACTGACAGCAGTGAGAAAGTGATGGCAGTGAGGAAGTGACTGGCAGTGGTGAGGAAGTGACAGCTGTGAGGAAGTGACTGGCAGTGGTGAGGAAGTGACAGCAGTGAGGAAGTGATGGTGGTGAGGAAGTGACAACAGTGAGGAAGTGACAGCAGTGAGGAAGTGACAGGGGTGAGGAAGTGATGGCAGTGAGGAAGTAATGGCAGTGAGGAAGTGACAGCAGTGAGGAAGTGATGGTGATGAGGAAGTGACAGCAGTGAAGAAGTGATGGCGGTGAGGAAGTGACAGCCGTGAGGAAGTGACTGACAGCAGTGAGAAAGTGATGGCAGTGAGGAAGTGACTGGCAGTGGTGAGGAAGTGACAGCTGTGAGGAAGTGACTGGCAGTGGTGAGGAAGTGACAGCAGTGAGGAAGTGATGGCGGTGAGGAAGTGATAGTGGTGAAGAAGTGATGGTGGTGAGGAAGTGACAACAGTGAGGAAGTGACAGTGGTCAGGAAGTGACAGCGGTGAGGAAGTGACTGACAGCGGTGAGGAAGTGACTGACAGCGGTGAGGAAGTGACTGACAGCGGTGAGGAAGTGGCTGACAGCGGTGAGGAAGTGACTGACAGCGGTGAGGAAGTGACTGACAGCGGTGAGGAAGTGACTGACAGCGGTGAGGAAGTGACTGACAGCGGTGAGGAAGTGGCTGACAGCGGTGAGGAAGTGGCTGACAGCGGTGAGGAAGTGACTGACAGCGGTGAGGAAGTGACTGACAGCGGTGAGGAAGTGACTGACAGCAATGAGGAAGTGACTGACAGCAGTGAGGAAGTGACTGACAGTGGTGAGAAAGTGACTGACAGCGGTGAGGAAGTATGAACTAGTCTGAAAAGAGAGAGAATGATGGTGGGAATGCTGCTTGAATAAGGGTCCCAGACTGAGGCAGGAGGGGAGCAAGCACTGTCAAGGCATGAGGGAAGGACTTGGGGAAGAGCTTTCCAGACAGAGCCAAGGCAGGGCAGAGACCCTGAGCAGGAAGGCTGTCCCTTCCTTTCACAAAGAAAGACGCTGCCTAGATTTCTGTTGCAAAGGCTCCTTTCCAATCCAGCTCCTATTGGACCCTAAGACCCTTCGCTGCCTTTTCCCAGGGGGGAGGGACAGAGCGGTGGTCTGGAGGGATCCAAGAGAGATTCTGACAGGTTGATCGAACGGCCTTCTATTCAGAGTCTTGCAAAGGAAAGCAAGCACACCCACAAAGGAAGATCCTTTGAGCCCAGCCCAACCTCTAGCTAATGCCCTGGAATTTCTTATCTTTGAACTCAAGGTGGGTAAGCCCAGATGTGGCAGCTGGGGCTTTTCAGTTACCAGTGGACCGTTTTCAACCTGTCCCCTGGGCCAGGTCACCTGGAAGCGTAAGTACGGAGAAGAAGCAGCCTGTGGTCACCAACCCACCACTCATCACCCCGTCACACTGCTATATCGTCAACCCAGGCATCCACGCCTCTCCACAACCAGAGTAGCGTGGCTTCAGGCTTCCCCTGTTTAAGAGAAACGAGGAACAGAAGCAACTACTGGCATTAGCGAGGTAGCTCATTAAGCAAACTGCTCACCACACAAGGGCAAGGACCTGAATCGGGCTCACAAAATGCCCAGGTAAAGCTCAGTGGGGTAGCCTGGCCTGGTACACAGCAGAGGACCACAAAAATAGCCGGCTTTAAACAAGGTAGAAGGGGAAGGCCAGGACCCAAGGTTCTCCCCTGCCCTTCCCATTGACACCATGACACACAAATATCCACATCCACATGAATACCCATCCACACATACTCATAGATCTCACACCCCCGCCAAAAAAGAATGGGGTAAAAAGGAGCAACTAACTACGCATTCTCTGCACCAGACCTTCCAGTGCAATCCTAAGCCTGTAGGGAGTGGGGTGTTAGCACTCTTGCAGGTAAGTGCCTGTCCAATCCTTTCTGCTGGCTGCCTTCTGAATATCTGCCTGCAAGGAACCTTCTCCCGTCAGTTATCTGTCTGTCAAGGCTGCTGCTTCCTTCCCCGGGGTATTTTTCTGTACAAGCTGCCACTTCTCCTGACCAAAGTGTCTGCTAGGCCAAACAGCTCTCTCCCCCTCACCTCACTGAGGGGAATGGGGGACCTGCTTGATTAGACTTGCAAAGATCCTAGGTGGAAGGGTCATCTGGTAGCTACAGGGGAGCTGAGGTCCAGGTGATTCAGACAGCGTCCCAGGGGAGGGGAATGTCTCAAGAAACATGTTCTGAGATGAAACCCAGTGTGCATGTGACTCTCACCGCTGCCTACAAGATCCAACACTGGCTGTGCCACAGGGCCTGGCATCTCGCGCCGATGCACCCTCCTCCAGGGGTGACTCTAGTTTTGTACCAATGGCATTTAAGGCAAATCTCGTAAAGGATCCCACTTGCCCCTTATTTGCAGTGAGTTAGAAACAGTTCTCCTAAGTCAAGGGGCTTTGCTTTGGGGAAGAGCTTGTTTGCTGCTTTACTTGTTTTAAAATGACAATGTTGGGAGTTAGCGGACTGTGATGAAATCTTGGCTCTGCTACTTATCCGCTAAGAGACCAAAACGAGTCAACGCACTTATCTAGGCTTCCCTTCCCTTATCCCCTCAAAGTACAAGGATGAGGTCCGTCTTCACAGGACTGCCGGAGGGTTGCATGGACAATGCAGTGCTGGGCTCGAGGCCTGGCATACAGTAGGTACTCTGTAAACAACTGTAACTCTCCATCTCTGGAAAGGGCAAAGGCAGTCGCTGCTGCCTCTTGGCACTGAGCAGGCTGCTCTCCTGCCCCTTGTCCACAGCTGCCTCCCTGAAAGGTGGAGTAGGAAGCCGTGTGGAGTTTGCATCTCTGAGAAGTGAGAAGGAAATCTTTGCCTTGTTTCGTGAAGGGTACCTGCTGCTCGTGTGTGCTCACGCCCTTGTACCTAAACACAAGGCTGCATTTGTGAAACCAGGGGAACAAAACGAACACCATACAATACCACCTTCAGACAAGCCTCTCAATTGTTTTCTCCTACATTCAAGACCTGAGTGGTGTGTCTGTGACAAGGGGATTGGCCGCCCATGTAAAGCCCACCTATAGAAGGCCACCTTGTTGTTCCCCTCTGGGGAGGAGAGCTAAGCTCCCCCGACCCCTTTCTTTTATTGTCAAGGACCACCCACTGGAACTAGCTGGCAAGTTGCCACAGTCCAGCAGGGTGAGAGCCAGCCTGCTGTCCCAGCCTCTGTGTCTGCAACAGAAGCCTATAGAAGAAAAATCACCTGACTGGGTTGTCACCTGGCATGATGGGGCCTTACAGATGGCAGGCCACCAGGAGTCTCAAGGTCTGAAGGACGGGTTGCAGACCTGCCTAGGTGGTGGTGATACCCTGGAATGTAACTCCGAGCGGTAAGACAGCAAATGAGTATCCAAGAATCCTTGCCCGCTACAAAACATCCTTTCATAATGACAGAGGTGAACGGCCTTGAACAGCCATGACTTTATGTGGTTGCATTTGCAAAAGGGGGCGCTGTGCTAACTGACATGTTAACACATCGCCCTCCCTTGAGTGCAGCTATGGAAGAGGGAAGCCGCTCCTGTAACTGCTGGAAGATGACAGTCACTTCAGAAAGAGCATCACGTGGGAGAAGTGATTTGTGAGATAATTAAGGGCAGCCTCTGCTTTCATGGAAAACCAATAAACCCAGAACCCCCCAATTTTCCTCTCCAATTAACTGTGACCCATACCTAATAAACCTGCTGGGATTAAAATGTTAGGTAAGCACAGACTAGTAAAGGCACTTGGCTTAGACTAATCTGGAAAAATATTGGCAGAGCCAGGGAAAGTGGTGGTGGGGCTTTCTTCAGGACTCCATGTCTAGCTTTTTCTGGGTGGGGTCTTCCAGAGGCCAGCCATTTTCAACCATCTTTACCTCCCATCCTGTGTGATGTCCATCTCTTGGGAGCCCAGGAGGTTTGGGGGCAACTGTGAAGCTCAGTGACTTGGTTGCCCCTACAATACATCTCCCCTTACCTGCTACTCTGAGACAGACTTCAAAGTCATCTAAACCTACTGTAGACGTTTATATATCCAGAGATATGCAAGAAAGCAAATGCAACCATTGAGCAAAATGCTAAATTCAAGCACGTTTCCTGAACATACTCTCCTCTCTCTCTCTCTCTCTCTCTCTCTCTCTCTCTCTCTCTCTCTATCTCTATCTCTATCTCTATCTCTATCTCTATCTCTCTCTATCTCTCCAGGGTGTCTCTATGTAGACTAGGCTGGCCTCAAACTCACAGCAATCCTCCTGTCTCTGCTTCCCTAGTGCTGGGATTAAAGGTGTTCGCCACCATATCAGACGTTTCTCTAATTCTCAAGAGAAATCTGATGGAGTTGAGAGAGGAACAAAATCATCTACTCATCCCTTCCCCCCTGAAAAATATTCAGTGACTGATCTTAGAAACATGTCCGAGAACCAGACTCAAGAGATTCTGCTTTCAATTCAGAAACTCTTAAAAGAAAACGCAAAGAGAAATACTTTGACTTTAGTATCTCACATCTCCAGCATGCTTAATCACCCACAGAGGAAAAAAAATGAATTTTCAGAAAGAAACTAGGGAACAGCTCACACAGGCAGATGCAAAAGAACATTCTGGATTGCTGGACTGCTGGCTCAGTCTTTGGCTTTGACTCAGTCTGAGCTTTTGTCTCCCCTGGTTCAAGAAGTACTTCTTAGCTGATGCATTAACATTGGGATTGCTCTGCGTTTCCCTTCCGGCCAGCAACGGACTGCCGGATGCTATGGACTCTCCCAGCAAACATTAGAAAAGGACTCATGAAGAAAGCTGGCAAAGCTCATGCCATGATGCCAGGGGTGTAGCATGTGTGCAGTAATAGGCCATGAAAGGATGGAGGCTCCAGCCTGGCCACACTTCCTCACCCTCCTCTTGCCTAACATCATTCAAACTCATTTGAGAAGAAGAGTGTTCTTTTGCCACACTTCTCAGCGCTTGGCTTCTTTGGGGTTACTTTTCGTCAGGACTAGTTACCCTGCACTCTCTGTTGCTTTCTCAACATGTTCTCTGGCAACTGGAATGAATTCACTGTGCATTTTTACTGCTATGATTTCTGCTTTCTGCCCAATAATCCTGTCCCAAACATCAAAGGCCTCCTTTGAAGATAAGGCCAAGTTCGTCATTAGGAAAAGAGAAGTTATTCCCTAGCTCTATTTGAGAAGACAGTAAGAAGCAGAATCCCTCTGGTTTTTGTGAGATAAACAATGCCTGGTACATCAGACCACAAGGCATTCACAGTGATACCACTGACAGAGACATAAACACTTGGCATTCCTCACCCAAACCTACACAGGACTTCTCCACAGCAAGCTCAGACTCCATATCTCTTGGTTAATGATCTGTCTCCAACATATCTGACAAGGTTTGCTTTGGGAGAGGGGGTTTACATGGCCACCACAAGCTTTGCCTCCAAGAGTGTATGAGCTGCTAGGAACAACCTGAATTCTACCTTCCATCTGAAGCTGGACTCCTCCAGAACTAATGGATGAGAAACCCTGCCATCTCAGTGGTAACAGAACATGAGAAAACAGCTGACTCAGCAGGCTAGAGAGAGAAGACAATGAGCAGAAAACCTCATCTATGTCTTCTCCATCTTCCCTGCTACCCTCAGGTGGATGCTGACCAGACTTCATGGGTCATGGAGTCCACGAAGCCTGTTTCCAGACAGAAGCCAAAGAGAGCTGTTTCACCCTGCGAACAATGGGAATCGAGAGTGTTCTGAAGTCCTTGCTGTTTCTAAGTGCGGTGCTATAAACCACAGCAATCCCTTATTAATCCATTTTATGGATAAGAAAAGAGAAGAAAAGCATTTTTTTTCTAAGATCACAGGCCTCTTTCATTTCCCAGTTACCTACCTCCTTGCTAGAACTCATAAGCAATAAAGAACAATGATTATATTTTATAAAACCATTATCTTTGCATCCAGCAGTACTCGTTCATTAACATTCATAAAGTACTTCTTAAAAATATATAAGCAGGCCTCATACTTAATAAGAATGGGGCCCTGGATGGCAGAGTAGGAGACAAAGAATAAACTCATCAGAAATCAATGGTCAGCTATATGTGGTCAACCTAGAGCAGAAGGTATTAGTATCACAAAGTGGGATGGAGCACATATAAAAGGCTGAGAGATTTGAGGTTTTTATAATTTATTTTATGTGCATTGGTGTGAAGGTGTCAGATTCCCTGGAACTGGAGTCACAGACAGTTGTGAGCTGCCGTGTGGGTGCTGGGAACTGAATTTGGGTCCTCTGGAAGATCAGTCAGTATTCTTAGTCAAGGAGCCATTTTAAAGCTGAGTGGCAAACTGGGTAAGGGACTGTTCCATGGGATGGATAATATGGTGGGTCGTGGTGAGGGGGTGACAGGTGGACAGTGGGAATTGTCAAGTATGGTCGTAGTGGGACTGAAGAGGGGATGTCAACATAAACGAAAGAAAGAGCAAGGGAGATGGGGCCAGAGTGAAGAAGGAGGCTAATGGTGAGGATGCAGGAGAGATGAGGGCAGCAGCTGGAGGCAGGGTGCCTGGAATCTCAGGGCCTGTGCTGGAAATGCCTGACACATCCTTAGAGCTTCTGCCTGAATCCCACCTCCCCACCCTAACCAACCCTGAGGGATCCAAAGAGCCAAAATTCTTCCCTAGGAAAGCTTTTGTAAGCATGGATTTCGAGATTCAAACCAAACATGCTCTACTAGCTCACCTACTCCAAATATTTGATTCAAGCTCACCAATTATAAAAATATTACATGTTAGGGCCCCATAGGAGAGCATAGTTAGGATGTGATTTATTCCATCAACACTTGTTCATTTATCTGTGTATTCCTTCAACAGCAATGTGATAGGATAGATGCAGTTTCTGTGAGTCTTTGGTCAAATTATAAAGATACTTCAGAGATGTCCGGTGACAACAGTCAACACTTGTATCACAGCTGCAAAAAGTACATATGCACAAATGAAAATCGAGAAGTTGGTTATAGGATGGGATTATGGGTAATTATCAAAACATTTTTTGTGAGTAGTAGTAGTAGTAGTAGTAGTAGTAGTAGTAGTAGTAGCTGTTTATATAATCAATAAAAACCAAGGGGAATTGCTCTTTGATGAAGAAAACTGACTCTCCTGGGAGAAGGAAGTTCCTATCTTGGTATCTGAAGCATCATAAATATTTGGTGGGTGCAGAAATGACAAGGAATTACATGTGTTAAAGTCAATGTGTTTTCAAAGTGGAAGCCCTATCACTCTTTTCTATCCCTCTTCCATTTCCATTCCCCTCCCCCAAAGCAAGGGAGCTTAGAGTATGGAGGAAAGAAAGCCAACTCCCAATGTATAATGACATCTTTTGAAGCCTGATTAACTCTTTCTTATTCGGAGACCAGAAAATACTAGACAGTAATTACCTAGTGCAGTTGGGTCTTCAGCTGTTGTTGGAAAGACCGAGACAAAACCCCAGTCATTAAGCCTATCAGTGACTGCCGAAATTTGAACCCAGACCCCCCAGGGCCCTTGGAATACTATGATCCTCAGGCTCACTTCTTGCCCTCTTTTCTTAAACCCCAGGAGCCCGTGAGGAAGTCAACAGAATTACTTCATGAATAATCTCCTATTCATGTCAGGCCATGGAAACCACAGAGAGGCCTCTGAAGAGAGCAGGGATCTCATGCCACTGGGGGAAAAAAAAAAAAAAACACTTCAAAGACAGTAAAATCTCTGGACCATTTGGAGGATGGAAAGGGACATAAATTACACCCTTTATCTTGAATTGGCCAACCAGCTAGCAGCTAAGCAGGTTCCTCTCATGGTTTTCCCCTAGACTCTTCCTCCCCAGCTGTGGTCAAAGAACTTGCCCATCCTGGACTCTGTCAACATCCACTTCCAATTGCCCATGATTTGGCCTCTTCCTCTGAGTGAAAGTCTCTTACAGTGCTGTGCTTCTGAGATATCATAAAAGTGGGTCAAAGGGGCAGTGTCTGAGATCTCAGTCCTTGGATTTCACAGGTATAGACAGCCTCTAACCAATTCCTGAAGGGACAAATACTCAGTCTCTACAAGGGCTGGCAGTGTTAGCCAGAGGCACAGGGAGAGAACTATAAGTTCTCCCCCCCCCCCCCCGACTTTGCATAAACTCTCTCCAAAAACTCATCTAGCTGGGAAATCATAACTTCACTGCTGTTTCCACCTCAACTCTGTCCCGCTGACCCCAGAGTGCTTCCAGATTACCATGGGAACCTTCTGGGTCTCAATTATGAGACCATTAAAAAGGGCCAATTATAAGACCTCAGAGTGCTCCTGGGAAACCTGTTACACACCTCAAAATGGCCAACCCCTCGCCTCAGAGTCTCTTTAAAAAAGTTCAAGAAACAGGCCATCCAGATGGATGGGCATCCAAGGCCCTCACGTTGGTCCAACAGGATCTTTTTAATGTTTCCACACTATTCTTTAAAAAAAAAAAAAAAATGGGGACAGACTTATTGGCCAAACCAAAGATATGCAAAATAGAAAGAAAGAAAAGAAAATCCTCCCCGACTCTGGGCTACTTGCTTAGAATTAGCACCCAGTGGTAGAATAAATCAGAGGTGTTTACATATTCAAGAATTTTAAAGCTACGTTCATTAAAGGTCTGTGCTTACAAAATTCTGTACAACAAAGAGCTAGGTGATAAAAATGTGCTCGCAACACGGGCCAGAAACAACATTCTTGTCACTTCATCCAGTAAGAGGTAACTCCAGTTCAAAAGCTTATGGGAAGGGAGCTGGCAGGGAAGGGCTAGGAGAGCCCAGAACACCTCACCACACCCAGAAAGTGCCTGTTTGGGATTGCTGTTATGTGATTTGCGTATTCTTAGACGCAAGTGCCACATCTCTAGAGGGGCACAACGCTTGTTTCAAGGGCCCGGGCCTGGGTCATCGCCACAGGTCGACAAAACCACCTCCAAGGCTCCTTTAAGCCCCCCCAGGTCTGCCTGCCTCCCACCCCTTATTTTCCACCTGGAAAAGTAACAGACAGGCCCTTCCAAACCCAGCAGTCACTCCCCCACCTTCTCATAGTTAACAGAAACAAAATCCCCAGAACACAAGCCCAGTGGGATACTACACAGACACACACACACACACACACACACACACACACACCCATCTTGCTGATCCTTCAGGCCCACAAACACCTCTGGGTGCCAATTCAGTATCTCCCATCCACTGTCCAGCCAAGGGGATTCTTTGGGGGCAGTTTAGCTTTGGGTCTCCTTCGGTCCCTTATTTAGGATTTTCCCTTTCAAAACGCCGGTGGTAACTTTTCCCCCAAAGAGGCAAATGGGTGTTGACTGTGGGCTTGTTCCCACCGCCTGGCTGGGCAGCCAGGGCACAGTGTCAGCCCGAATTCGGGGTAAGTTTTGGGAAGATGTCTGCGCCCTCCTCCCACTGGAGCAGCTTCCGGGAACCGCGGGAGCAAAAGCACCCAGCCCCGGCTAGAGAAGGAGGCGCGGCGGCCCTGAGCCGGGCAGCGGAGCAGGAGCAGTGGCGGCCCCCGGGAACTTGGTGCAGTGTCAGGCCCTGACACTAGCCGGAGCCGGTTGAGCGCTCGGAGCCCCAAAGCCCGAGCCCAGCTCAGCGATCGGAGCTCAAACCGGAGCCCAGCTCAGCGCTCGAGCCCCAGCCCCGGCATCCAAAACCCATCTGAGCCCCAGCAGAACACTCCGAGTCCCCACTGAGCCCCGAGACCGAATCCCAGTCAGACTCTAGGAGCCCCAATCCGGGCCCTAGCCCAGCGCTCGGAGCCCCAGTGGGAGCCGCAGCCCAGCGCTTGGAGCCCGCGCCGGGCAGCACCACTCACAGGAGCTGTCGGCATCGCGGGGCGGGCGGCCGTCTCCCACACGCCTCCTATCCCCAAACCAACAAATAAACACAACTTTTTTTTATGAAAAGAAAACAAACTTCAGTGACATGACTCACCTCTCCAGCAGCCGGAGCCTGGGAAGAGGGCGCCGGGGCTCCGGGTCCCGCGTGGTGGCGCGGAGAGGGCCACACGGCCCCCCGCGCAGCACCGACACCCTCGCACAGCGCGGTGACACACGGGGACACACACCGCGGGAGAGTGGCCGCAGCCGGAGCAACAAAGGCGCCCGAGACCCAGAAGTTGCCCGGCCGAGAAGGAAGGGCTCGGGTGGCCACGGCAAGGACGTGGTGCGAGAGTGTGTGAACGCGGCCGGCCGGAGCTGACACCAGCGAAACCCGGCTCAGGGTCCCCGCTGCAGGAAGCGGGAGCCTTGGTGGCAGCAGCCGCAGCAAGAGGACAAGGCAGGAGACGCCGCGCCCAGCGCACCCAATCCCTCCATATGGAAGACGCTTTTTTGGATGACTGAACTTGCAAACAATTCCTTCTTTTGCTTCTCCTGCCTAGGAGCCTCCCATTACCGCTCGAGGAGGGGAGGGGAGCCGAGGAGGCGGGGAGGAGGGGGAGGAGCGAAAGGGAGCACAGAAAAAGTCTTGGAAAGGAAACTGGGGGAAACACACACACATTCCCCCCAAACTCCAGGACAATTTCCCCCTGAACGCCTACTTTCTTTGCTCCCCGTGAGACTCACTCAGTCCTCCCAACTTCGTGCCCTTGCCCACACCAAAAGTGCTTTCTCCCACTAGCGGGGCGCCCTCCACTCGGCTTAGCTTCACCTTGGACCCTTCCTCTGGTCCTCACTACCCTTCCTATGGCCAATGTATCCTCCCTCAGTCCTTTTCCGGCGCCCATCTCTCAATGTCTCTTTCATTCTGAAAAAAAACAAAAAACAAAACAAAACTACCAGATAAATCAGTAAAAACAAAATCACAATTAATAAAAGCAGGGTAACCTCCCCCGCCCCCCCCCTTCAAAAAAAGTGGGGCGGGACAATTAGGAAAAAAAAAATGATATGAAAACTCATCTCGGCAAAGCCATAGGCAGCCTTCCCGGACTCACTCGGTTGGCTGGGAAGGGTTTACCAGGTCCTTGGCTTGACCTCCATTCATCATCCTAGGAAATGGGGGGGGGGGGGGCGGAGGAGGGGGCGCGGTTCACAGAGTGAGCTCGTTACCTCTGTGTTGGACAGAAAGCATCCACAACAGTAATTTTCAAACCCTTTGTAGCGGAACTTCTTAGGACAAATTGTTACAACCCAGATATGGCTGGGCTCCACCTCCAGTTTCTGATTCAGCAGGTCTGTGCTAGGTAAGAATTACTCTGATTTTCAGGCGTTCTGACACTGCTGGTTCCTCGGGTCCACATTTTAAAAATCTCTATTGCACACGTCCAATGCTGAGCTGAGTGGGCGATACCGAATTAAGAGTCCTTTTCTAAGGATAAGAGTTTCTTATGCTCCAGGCTTCTGGAGTTATGCCATTTGTCAAAGCCACGTTCCAAGGTGGAGAGGAGGCGGCCCTTGGAGTGGGTCTGTTAGGGAAGAGTGGGGTGACTAGGAGTGCTGTCTTCCTTGACTGACAGAACAGTGGCTTTGGGACTCAGTCACCGCGTGACAGAAAAAGTCACTTAAATTTTTTAGGCCATAGCCGGGCAGTGGTGGCGCACGCCTTTAATCCCAGCACTCGGGAGGCAGAACCAGGAGGATCTCTGTGAGTTCGAGGCCAGCCTGGACTACCAAGTGAGTTCCAGGAAAGGCGCAAAGCTACACAGAGAAACCCTGTCTCGGGGGAAAAAAAAAAAAAATTAGGCCATGATTTTGTTTTCTGTTCTCATCAGTTTAAAAACAAAAACAAAAACAAAAACCTTTCTGCTCAGCACATGATTCTAACTGGATCAGGAGGAGGGAGGAGAAGAGTCCACATTTTACACTCCTCTTTCCTCCCGTGTTTGTTAATTAAAGGAGAAGCCAGTTTCTACATTGATTTATCTGGACTTCTGGCTTAATCTACATGCCTAGATTGTTGGGCGTATTCCCTGTGGCAAAATGGATCAAGTGGATTAAATGTTTTTAATAAGACAGTGAAAAGGCTCTGAAATCCTTCTTTGAGCCTCCCACCTGCAACCCCTCACACACACACACACACACACACACACACACACACACACACACTCTTTTAATTTTCATCTGTCTTGGAGAACAGTCTCCAAGACCTGTTTCTTCCCCTGTTCAAAGATGGTGTTAGCCTCTGCCGTTTCCCTGTCCTTCTGTGGCGCAGTGAGGCCAGCAAGGCCTGAGAACCACCCTGGGAACAGAACTCGGTAATTCCCCAAGGAAATGAAGGGATCCACTGACAGCCAATCTTCTACTATTGTGCAAACACCACCTTTCCCTAGGGTAATTGTCTGCTTTATTTAATTGTTTAAGGTTTTTAATTTAATTTTCTTACGTGTTTGGGTGTTTTGCCTGTGTGTCTATCTATATACCACATGCATACCTGGTATCTGTGGAGGCCAGAAGAGGGCGTTGGATCTCCATAGACAGTTGTAAATTGTCATGCGGGTGCTGGGAATTGAACCCGAATCCTCTGGAAGAGGAGCTAGTGCTCTTAGCCACTTAGCTATTTCTCCAGCCCCAGATTTCGGCTTTTCAAAGATAATTTCCAAGTACCACTCCCATTAGCAATGGTGAGATCCAGTAAGAACAGGCACTTGAAGTTCTCAGATTTCCATATCCCTACATATATATGATCCATCATGGCTTAACATCTCAAAGACATCTCCTACCCCTTCCACTTACTCTTCTCTTAGGATTCTCCATTCTTTCCACCTTGACCTTTAGGTCTACACAGTCTTTGCATTCTGAGTCAAAACATTCATTCATTCTTGCCAACACTGTTTAGCCAGGAGAGGGACCCATGGCTTTGCGCCTCCCTCCTGCAAGCTGATCACCATGCCCGCTTGCCTGCACTGTAATTTAGGCAGAACATATATCAGAGCTCAATGAAGAGGATTTAGTTTTGACGGCAGCACCAGGCCACGGCTGGCACCTCAGATGTGTTTATTGTTCTCGTGGATCTGTGTATTAATGTGACTGTGCTTATTTTTACTGTGTTTTTGAGCAAACTGTATCTCCTCACTCCCCTTGCCTGGAGCATATTTCTTATCCTCCCTTCCTCTGTTTCTCTCTCTCTCTCCCTCTTATCTCTCTGTCTCTGTCTCTCTCTCTTTCTCTGTCTCTCTCTCCCTCGTTGTTGTTGGCTTTTTGTTTTTGTTGTTTTGTTTTGGTTTTTGGGGGGACAAGATTTTTCTGATTAGCCTTGGCTGTCCTGGAACTCACTCTGTAGACCAGGCTGGCCTCAAACTCAGAGATCTGCCTGCCTCTGCCTCCTGAGTGCTGACGATAAAGGCGTGCACCACCATACCTGGCTCTGTTAGTTTCTTTTTTTTTTTTTTTTTTTTTTTTTTTTGGTTTTTTTGAGACAGGGTTTCTCTGTGTAGCTTTGCGCCTTTCCTGGAACTCACTTGGTAGCCCAGGCTGGCCTTGAACTCACAGAGATCCGCCTGGCTCTGCCTCCCGAGTGCTGGGATTAAAGGCGTGCGCCACCACCGCCCGGCGGCTCTGTTAGTTTCTAAACCCACCCGGTTCCCCCTTTGCACACCAGCCATCGTAACCGTTAGCTGAACTGTGAGCTGGATGAGGCTGTCTGTTATACATTCTGCTAATGGCAGTTTACCTCTGGCATCCCGCTTTGGAGGGGCTTTATGGGCACCGAGAAGGAAGCATTTAGTACTATTTAATACTAAATTATTAATTTATTCTGCTGGGAAGTGGAAGGATAGGCAAGGACTGTAGGGTACAATGGTCACTGGCATAAACCAGGAGTCCAGTGAATAATGCTGCTTCGCTTTTGGTGGTCCGCAGACACTCCCACATGTCAGATAAACTGAGGACTCCTTAGTGATATGGAGTTCCTGTAGGGGATTGTTCTGGGAGAATTTCTACAGTATAGACAAGAAGTGGCCAGGAATTTACTAGTGACTCCCTTTGTTTTCATGCTTTTCTTGGTTACAGTTGCTTTTGTCCTTGATTTCATTGTTTTCTTGGTTACAAGATATGTGCCCTGAAGAAGATTCAGACTACAGAAGAACCCAGCAGAGGTGTCATCACAGTAAACCTATTACCCAAGGACAACATTGCTAACCTATACAGTGCTTTGGGTTTTAGTCATTGTTTTTCTCTCTTGTTTTGTTTCTCATCAATATGCATTTCACACAGAGTATATGATTTTCACTGAATCAAAAATCAGAATATATTTAAAGGACAATATAAATCAGAGACATTCATTCAAAATTTGTAATCAAAAATTATCCTTTTTCTTATGCACTTGATAATTCAGGCAGAAGTTGGATTCTTCACTGATTTGTCTATAGTTGAATATCTTCGCAAATTGAGTTGTTGTTGCTTTTTTTTTGTTTTGTTTTGTTTGTTTGTTTGTTTGTTTCAAGATAGGGTTTCTCTGTGTAGCCCTGGCTGTCCTGGAACTCACTCTGTAGACCAGGTTGTCCTCCAACTCACAGAGATCCACCTGTCTCTGCCTCCCAAGTGCTGAGATTCAAGGCGTGTGCCACCACCGCCTGGCTGAGTTTGTTGCTTTTTAAGTCTAACAATATAACATGATTATTTTCCCCAGATTTTTTAATTATCTTCAAAGTTTGATTTCAACAGTTGATATACGATTGCATCAAAAGATTATTTTTTCAATCATTCTATTTTTACACATCTCAGACTTCATTTATATTGTTCTCCGATAGTACCGTTGACTAAACATCTTACCACAAATCTTTATGGTTCTGATTATTTTCTGAACATGAATGTCTAGAAGAAAAATTTTGGTTCAGTTGACAGGAAACAGCTTCTAAACGCTACTGTCTCTTTTGTAGTATTCTGACATTGAACTCCACGAGGCCACTCTCCATTTCCAACTCTCTGGTTATTTCCATCAAAAAGAATAATGACATCATTAAACACAAGGCCCCAAGTGGAGACTTGACTGAATTACCCAGTATGGAGGGTTGCACTCACCAGATACGGAGAGCAACTGTCCCATACACAGCAAAGACAACATTTAAGTGTGAGAATTGAACGATTGCTCACTAATGTCATGGAACCTGGTCATATTTATTATCTTATTTAATCTTTTTTCTTTCTTTTTTTGAGACAAGATTTCTCTGTGTAGCTTTTGAGCCTGTCCTGGAACTCGCACTGTAGACCAGGCTGGCCTCGAACTCACAGAGATCTGCCTGCCTCTGTCTCCCAAGTGCTGGGATTAAAGGCGTGCGCCACTACCACCCGGCTTTTGTTAACCTTTTCAACATCCTTCTAAGAAATAAGCTGCCGGGCGGTGGTGGCGCATGCCTTTAATCCCAGCACTCGGGAGGCAGAGCCAGGTGGATCTCTGTGAGTTCGAGGCCAGCCTAGACTACCAAGTGAGTTCCAGGAAAGGCGCAAAGCTACACAGAGAAACCCTGTCTCGAAAAACCGAAAAAAAAAAAAAATAAGAAATAAGCTAATAGCCCCTGGGCACTTTCTTCTCCCAGTCTCTGGGATGGGTTTTGTGTAGAACTCCTGTAACAGCCTTTTTGTGTAGAATTGATTTTCTCCATTTTGCAGATAAGGAAAAATACATCATCTGCCTATGATCTCCAACAACAAAGTGTGGTACTCCTCCCAAACTGTGCAACATGGCATTTTCTCACTACTCTTTCATGACTCATAGGCTGCTGCTTCTTGAAATAAAAATGGTACATTTGGGGATGGAGAGATGGTTAAGAGCACTGGCTTCTCTTCCAGAGGACCCAGGTTCGATTTTCAGTACCCACATGACAGCTCACAACCTATCCATGTGGCAGCTCACAGCCATCTGTAACTCCAGTTCCAGGAGATTCGATACCCTCACCCCACAACCTGGTCTCCATGGCAACCGAGCACACAGGTGGTGCACAGACATACATGCAGGCAAAACACTTACATAAAATAACAATAAATAAATCTCATAAATATTTTTAAAAGACTGATGCATTTAAGCTGGATGTGGTAGTTTATACCTATAATTCCAGCAGTCTGGAGGCTGAAGTAGGGGGACTAAGAGTTCTAGACCCCAAATGGCTTACCTGGTGAGACCATGTCCAAAAAGAAAAGCACATTTAACAAAGCCTGAAATTTGGCAAGCCACTGAAGAATCTTTAATGGGTTTTCCAAGGAGATGCATCATAGTACATTCAAATAATCAAAGTAATTTACTAAGTTTAAATAACTTAGGAGTCTAAAGGTTTGGGTTGGAGAGATGGCTCATCAGTTAAGAGCACTGGCTGCTCTTCCAGAGGGACCTGGGTTCAATTCCCAGCACCGACATGGCAGCTCACAACTGTCTGTAGCTCCAATTCCAGGGGATCTGACACCTTTACACAGACATGCAGTCAAAGCACCAATGCACATAAAATAAAAATAAACAAATCGTTAAAAAAATAAAAGAAACAGTAGCAGTGGTGGGGGTGGCGGCGGCGGCGGCAGTGATGGCGCACATATTTAATCCCAGCACTCAGGAGGCAGAGGTGGATCTCTGTGAGTTGCAGGACAGCCAGGACTATTACACAGAGAAACCCTATCTTGAAAAACCAAAATAAATATATAATAAAGGAAACAAAAAGAAACAAACAACCACCAAGAGTCTAGGAGCTATATGCCATAAGAGACTAAGTTCCGATGTTTGATCTAAGGTTAGAAACTAGATACCAAAATTCATTTCTGACAAGCAGCATGTAGTACATTGTAAGTAGTAAGCTGGTTGTGTGTCTGTTCATATTCTCAAAGCCAGCTTTGGAATAAAAGGCTTTGCCTTGGTAGGAGGGGTTAGAAATGAACTACTCCCGAATTCAACTGTTAAATTGAATTAACAGTTTTCTAGTTAAATTAACAGAATTCTAGTTAAATTCTGGCTGCTGAATATTCCTTTATTTGTTTATTGTTTTATTTCTTTTATTTGTTCAGGCACCACCTAAATGCATTTCAAAATAAATGCATCATTTGACCCATCAATTTAGACTTAAAAATTCAGCTTCCACTTGCTCATTAGCAGGTCCCGCACCTACTCTCTGAATCGGCTTCCTCTCCACACTGGGTAAAACAGGGGCCCGCTGGACAAGCTATGTGCTGCTTGTCTGGCAAAATAAAGAATGATGAATGAATGTGTAAGGTTGACCTATGCAACAATTAGCAGCCAGTGCACGACAGCATGTAATTAGAGCCTAAATTGCATGGTTCGGGCAAAATTACAGGTGAGCCTGGCGCAGTGCCATTGATTCCTCATACAAGTTGAACTGAGAAGGGATGGCTTCTCTAGCCTGAGGCTGTCGGCTCAGGGATCCTACGGCCATGTGTTTTGTTGACTTTAAGGGGCTAGTCACCAGATTCCCCTAATACTGCGTTTGGACAACTGTACCCTAGGGAAGGGTGACATACAGTACAGACTGAAAATAAATTGAGATTTGAATGTCATCTTCAATAAGACTTGTGAGCGAAGACAAATTGACTCTTTTAAGCCCCCTCCCCCGTATCTTCATCCGTGAACGTTAGAAATAATTTATATGGAGCATCTCTCTCAGGATATAACTCTAAATGGGTCATCTGTTGTAGCGGTACCAGCCATTTATGGCTAATGCTTATTCTGACTATTGAGTTCTTAGTGTGACGCCCATTCTAACACTTTATTTAATCAAAACTTTCGGTAGCCTGGCCATAAAGAGCCGTTACATTATTGAAAATTTGAGTCGGAGCTAGGCAAATGGAAAAGAGGGTCGTTAGTGAAAGCCATTTCTGCGATCCATCCCTGCACGCTTGATTTTGCACACATCTTAAGCCCCCACACAAACAAAATCTGTCTGTTAACCCAGAGTTCCACTTTTCCAAGACACCGGGCTCTCTGAAGCAAGCACAGCCCCCACTGAGTCCGCACGAACCCCCCCACCTTCCACAACTGCCTCCATCTGTTCTCCCCCGCCCCCACCCTCACGTGTGAGGCTGAGAAACTTGGACTCTGGAGCTGCCCAGACTCGGTTTGATATTGTGTGTCAGCAGCAGTGGAGAGCGCAGAGGCGAGAGATTCCAGATGAAAGCGAAACTCAAAGAGAACCAGACCTCGGAGCATTGATACCAAACTCAGTGGGTAACAACCTCCGTTAAATTTGTTCAGTCAGCCATTCACCAGGGAAGCGGTTTCTCACACACCCCTGAAGGGTTTGTCGTGAGGGGATGCTTCCACGGAGAGAATCAGTGTTCCTGAGACTGAGCAGTTGCAGAATCTAATGCCAAAGCTGCTGTTGCAAACTTAGAGACAGGTAGCGGGTTTGCTTGTTTTGCTTCACGCATATTAATTTCTTTCTCCTTCATAAAACACTGGGGAGCCATTGGAACACTGGGCCACAGCAACAGAGAAACCAACCATGATGCACCATAGCACTCCACCCTGTCCCGCTTTTCCACCCCTGCACCCACAGGCAGAATTGAACGGATACCGAGCCCTGCCACTTGTTCTCGCTGGCATAACCAAAGCTGACCAGTCTCTTTGGGCAGTGGTTAGAAGGTCTCTAATTCCTGGCAGAGCCGTGAGGAAGGGAGAGAAGCACATCCCTCCCTCAGAATGAAATACCGTTCCTTCTTCCTTACCTTATGGTAGTTGGATTTGCCAACTAGGAAAGGAAGTTGTTTGAGGCTTGATGGCCCCAGTTTAAGAGGTATGTTGCTCTCTTCTTAGGATAAGGAAGGACTAAAAATGAATCTCAGAATCCAGCAATGGCAACTGTTCTTCTTTTCAAATATTTTTTTTTAAAAGTCTCTAGTTCTTAAGAACTCTTTAACCTTGTTCCTTGTTCCCATGATTTATCTAAGAGAGATAACCATGAGTCATGTTCCTGCCCCTCTTTGACTTTTCTCCAGGTTTTCTGGAACTTCTGGCCTCAAACTCACAGAGAGTCACCTGCCACTGCCTCCCAAGTGCTGGGATTAAAGGCTTTTGCCACCATGACCCCCCTCCAGGTTTTCTGATACAGTGGGCAAGCACGAAGCTGGTTCAGCTCCGCTCTCCAAGCTGACGCCCCACGGATCCACCCACTTGTACCTTGTCCTCCTGTATCCCCTTGAACTTCCTCTAAGCACCAAGCTGTCTTTTCTTCCTAGATGGCCCACTTTCTGCCTAGACTTAAACCTTTTTGCCTTCTCTTCTCTATCATCTAAGTTATTTTCAAGACTTCCTTACGACGACGATGTCTCCTCTAGGAAGCCTCACCCAGGCCTCCATTCCCAACCCCCCCACTCCAGCTCTCCTAGTGTGGGTGGAATCCTCAGTGCCTTTCTCTGGAATCTGCTATGAGCGTTGTGATAGCAATGGCCACTGTGGGAGGGGGCGGGGCTCTACCTGTCTTTTTCTAGGCTAGAATACCATCAAGCCCCAAACCAATCCCTATTTTTCGTATTTGTACCTCCAACATTCAGCACCACATCTGAACAATATACAGTAAATCAAACAGATTGAATGGATGAAGAGTGAGTAAAACCAAGTACCCTGTCCCAGCTGTTGAGGCCCCATGGACCTGTGTGGGCTGGAATGTTGAAAGGATTCCAATACCCTGGGCCTCAGGTGAATCATAACTTGAAAAGCAAAATATAATCTCTTACCTAAAGCAAGTTGAGACTCGTTTATCTTAGATGTAAAGTTGTATGACCGTCATATTTCGTTTTAGATATGAATGGTATGTTTGAAATGACTTTTAGCTGTATGGCCTTTAAAAGAACTTTTTGAAATAATTATAAATCACGTAAATTATAGAAATAACAATACACAAGTATCCCATATGCCTTTCGCCCACTCCCAACTACAGCAAAATCACTACTCAAGCTACAGTATCTTAATAAATTGACATGAAATCACAATCAACTGTATTCAGATTTTGGCAGCTTACATACTTAATTTAGTGAGTAGTTGCATGCTTTAAAAAATATTTGGGGCTCAAAAAAAATCTACAGGTTTAATGTATTCCATATCAAAATCCCAACAGAAATAGAGAAAACTATTCTAAAAGCCATATAAATTCCAAGAGACCCTGACTAGCCCAAATTATCTTGAGAAAGAACAAAGCTTCAGGCTGCACTCTCTGATTTCAAAGTGTTCTACAAAGCAATAGTAATTAAGGCGTTATTAGAGTCGTATAATGATGAATAGACAAATCAGTGTGTAGAGAGCCCCAAAACAAATCCTTGCACATATGGCCCAATGATCCTTGTCAAGAGTGTCAACATGAAAGAGCAGAGAAATGGTAATTTCACTCATCAACTGCCACTTAACAAATGGCAATGAGAAAACCAGTTATCTACCAGATTATAAAAATTAGCTTGAAATGGTTAAACACCTGAAGACAAAAGCTATGAAGCTTCTAGTCGAAACCACGGAAGGAAGACTCCAGTATATCGAGTTTGGCGATTTCCTGGTTAGGACACAGACAACACAAGAAGCCACAGACAAGTGGGACCGACGACATCAAACTTTCAAACTTCTGTTTGGAAGCTGGTCATGGCCATGTGCATCTGCATTCCCCAGCACCGGGGGTGGGTGGTACAGAGGCAAGAGGATTCCTATCGCTGTCAGCTCAGCTGGAAAAATAGTGAGCTCCAGGTTCAGTGAGAGTCACTGTCTCAAAGGAATAGGGGTGTGTGTGTGTGTGTGTGTGTGTGTGTGTGTGTGTGTGTGTATGGGGTAGTGGTGCAGACCATCCTCTGGCATCCTCATACACACACATACATGTACACACACACACACACACACACACACACACACACACACACTTTTTAAAGAGGTCATTTTAACCCCACAGCTGCCTAGCTGAGAGAGAAACTGAACCTTCCAGCTCCCCTTTTCTTCACAATTCTTACCAGGTGGTCAGTAACTTCTATGGTGCCACATTCTAAATCCTCCCTTCTACAATCACCCTAATGCAGACCTTCATCACTTTTTACTTGAGACATTACAAAAGCTTCTGGATTAATCTCCTCACCTCCCATCTGCCTCCAACGCAGCTTTACTTTTCACCTTCCTCTTAGAGACACCTTTGAAAGGGTAAATCTCAACCCCCAATACCACGAAGACAAGAAGGAGGAGGAGGAAAGAGAATGGGAAAGAGGAAGGAAGAAGATAAACAAACAAACAGATAAGTGGCAAATGCAGCTGTTTCTATACCCCCTGCACATCTGCTTTTAGGATGAAATCAAACTCCTTAACCAAGGACACTAAATCCTTTACACTGGGCCCAATAAACCACCAATGTGATCCCCAATCATCCCCCATCCATCTCTGTTGACCGTCAACTTCTGCAAAATGTTCCAGGATCTTTTATGTACCCAGTGTTTGGGGGCATATGGTGCTCTGTTTGATATACCTTTACTGACTTCACCAAACTCAGACCTGTGGTGCAAAATCTAGCTTAATATGTAGTCCCACTGGCCCTCCTTGCCCACCACACATATTCAGGATATGACAGATGACTGTTACTTTAGGCCACCTCTCGCCTGTCATATACTCTTTTCAAATCCCCCGATCATTGCAGGCCACCACATTTCACAGATGGAAGTTACATGGTCCGTCTGCCTTTTCTGTAGTTGGTCTGGAACCCATGATGCTCAGGCCTGGTGAACATCCTTGCAGTCCTAAAACCTTGGATAGTTTTTGGAACAAGATAGGTAATGTCCAGATGTTTGCTCAAGGAAGGAAGGAAAGGAACTGACCAGCTGCCAGCTTGTAATGATTCTTCCCCTTCCAGCTGTGGACTAACACATCCTCCCCATCAGCTGCTCGGTCTTAAGTGTCCGCGTGGGTTGTCAGAAGAGCCAGTCTAACTGACAGTGGAGGCACGGTTGTTTAGGTGATGGGAAAAATGATTTGATCGAATTCATGTGGTGGTCTCATATAGACACAGCCGGCCCCTCAGCTTGGGACCGAGGACACGAAACAAGAAGATCCTGACACTTCATTCCTGTGGGGACAATCAGTTCATAACATTATTGGAAGGCACCGTGTAGATAAACAGAAATGGCTAAAGACGTACAACAAGAAAAAAAAAAGTCAGGTTTCATGGACATAGAAAAACGACTTCAAGTTGCATAATGTGCGTTTCTCAGACTCTGTAAGAAAGGAGCTGGGCATGGAAGCAGACACAGGACCGACGATTGTGAGTTCAAGACAACCCTGGGCTACACAGTGAAATGCTAGCTCAAGAAAAAGAAATCCATAAAACTCTACTCTACAAAAGGAGACTCCAGATGAATATCAAAAGGAAAAATAAATCAACCAGGATAATGAGAGAACTCAAAACGGTATTAAAATTGTAAAATTAGCTCTAACTGTACTTCAATTGAGTAGCATAGCCATAATAGAGGGGTGGGGAAGAGAAGAATTCATCTAAACATGTTAGAGAACTATCTCAAGAATACTGGGATGTAAAGTAAGACATGTACACAAATATTATGCTGTAATTAGTAGATCTGTTTCTCATGTGGCTGTTCATATGCATGCTAGGGTTAGACAAAAAAGTTAAATTCTGATATTGCATTGTAGTCCCGGGTATCCCTGGGAATTTGTGGCATGAAAATATACATACAAAGCATCCAGCAAACATTTGGTAAATAATGGGTATTGAGTAAATGCTAAAAGATTTTTATGTTACATATTTCTGCTACTAAAGAATACACACATGAGGCTGGGTGGTGGTGGTGCACGCCTTTAATCCCAGCACTTGGGAGGCAAAGGCAGGCAGATCTCAGTGAGTTCAAGGCCAGCCTGGTCTACAAAGCGAGTACCAGGACAGACAGGATTGTTATATAGAGAAACTCTGTCTCGAAAAACTAACTAACTAACTAACTAACTAACTAACTAACTAAATAAATAAATAAATAAATAAACACACGTGTGTGTGCATGTGTATATACCTACAGTGCTTGTGTATGTGAACCTAGGGTACGTCTAACATTCACACAAATCTCCTAAGAGGAAATGGATGAGATGACATATGAGTACCAGTGAGAAGACTCTGAATCCAAATCTTGGTTTCTACACATCTGTATTGCAGTAGAAAGAATTATAGATTCTCAAGTGTTTATTGCACAATGATCTAGGAGTATTTTATGTGCTCAAAAAAGAATGGAGAGAAGAGCTGAAAAGGCAAAGGGGCCACCCCATAACTGAAGATGAAACAAAAAAATAAATAGCAAATGTATTAGGTTAGAACCCCACCCCCAAAACACAGTTTCTCTGGGTAGCCCTACCTGCCCTGGAACTTTCTCTGTAGACCAGGCTGCCCTTGAACTCACAGAGATATGCTTGCTTCTGCCTCTTGAGTGCTGGGATTAAAGGTGTGAACCACCATCTATGCCCTAGGGTTATAACTCTTAAAATACAACAGATGTCCACAAGTCCCTCTGATATAAATGAATGATCGAATTAATGAATGAGGTTAAGTCAAACAACAAATGTAGAAGCAGTAAGAGAAATAGAAATAGTTATTAGAACACCATAGCAGTGAAATTTTACATCAAGATCAGGGCTAGAGTGTTTGCCTAGCATGCACAAGGCCCTGGGTTCCAGTAAAACACACACACAATGGGAGAAAAATCCAGAAATTTCAGGTCAAGATCCAATGACTAATGTTAAAATTCATGTGGATGTTTGAGGACAGTCAGGAAATCAGATATTTAAATAGTTTCAAAACATCATCTCCCCAAGACATTTTTTAAAAGATTTATATTTTTAATTTTATTTTTCATTTTGTGGGTGGGTGGGTGGGTGGGGGTGTACATGAGTGCAGATGCCAGAAAAGATCAAAGACATCAAATTCCCTAGAACTAGAGTTACAGGAGGTTATGAGTTAACCAACGTGGGTGCTGGGAGTGGAAATCTAGTGCTCTATAGAAATAGTGTATACTTTTAACCTCCAAACCATCTCCCTAGCTTCCTCCACAAACTAGTGTACTGGTTCTAAGATTTTCTTATTTTTATCTATGATACTGAGGAACAAACCCAGAATCTTACACCTGGCAGATGAGTCCTATGCTGCTAAGATACACCCCTGACCACACACCAATTTTTTTTCTTAATTACCTTTCAGGTGCTAAAACCCAATGGAAATCACTTAATCAAGTGATCAGTGTTAAAACATCACTAGTAAAAGGACATCTAGGTATTAGGTAGCCTCACTTAACCAAGTGATCAATGTTAAAACATCACTAGTAAAAGGATATCTAGGTATTAGGTAGCCTCAGTGTGATATGCTGGGAATGTCATTTCTATGGTAGTCATGTTTCCCAATAGAAAACATCACACAGTCAACACTGAATGAGTTGACAGGATGGCTGACCAATGGTATTCAAATGTGTGGAATCAAGGAAAGGAACTGTTACAGACTAAAAAGAGCAAGGAAATATGATGACCAAATGCAATGTAGCACCATGGATCGAATCTCAAAGTGCAAAGAAACTAGTTAAAAAGTTGGTAAAATCCAACTGGGCGGTGGTGGTGCAAAACTTTAATCCCAGCACTCGGGATGCAGAGCCAGGCAGATCTCTGTGAGTTCGAGGCCAGCCTGGTCTACAAAGCGAGATCCAGGACCAGCACCAAAACTACACTGAGAAACCCTGTCTCAAAAAACCAAAAGAAAAAAAAAAGTTGATGAAACCCAAATAAAGTTGCTACTGTACCTAATGATCATGTAATGCTGGTAATTTATGGGTATTTATAGTTTCTATGTGTGCATGTGTTGTATGGGAATGAAGATACATGTGTGTTCAAGCCAGAGGTTGACATCAGGTGTTCATCTTATCTTTGGAGACTAGACCTCTCACTGGGCACAGAGCTCGCCAACTGGCTAGACCAGGCGGCCAGAGAACTCAACCATCTGTCTCTGCCCTGTACTCCACCATGACTAAGGTCACAGATGTGTTTGGTCACACACATGTGGGTGTGTCAGGTATCTGAACAAAGCTCCTTATACCCGCACAGCAAGCACATTGCCAACTGAGCCGTCTCCTTAGCCCCTAATATTTATTTTTTTAGTGTTGATTGTTGGACTTGATTGCTAATGGTGACGCAAACAGGTGGAGAATATGTCGGAATCCCATGTACTGTATTTGCAAAATGTCTGTAAGTTTAAAATTGAGAAATCAAAGTTGAAAAAAACAAATATGGTCATGCGGATAAAAGAGGGGGCAGAGGCAAGAAAGAAGAAGAAAAGCATGTTTGAAATTGTCTGAAGGAGAACAAAACATACTGTAAGAACATCCACCAGCATTAATATAGTTGAATTCTCAAGAGTAATATTGTATTCTTTCTAAGTTTTTGAAAGATAAAAGTTCAAAGTGTTTAGCTGACATCTCTAACAAGACAGAGGTACCACCACTAATGGCAATCTAGCCGGATTCTGATGTGGTGTGCTGGCCTCACCCTGGACTCTTTCTCGGTAAAGTACAATTGACGGGAACAAAATGTTAAGACAGCCAGCTCTGGAGCTGTGTTCAGCATCCTGTTGAGTGTGCAGGTGTTCACTGACATGGCCACATTCCCATCGACCAGAGATTCCCAAGTCTCCATCTTGGGAGGAGCCAGAAGGAGCGGTCTGACATGAAGATTCAAACTGTGTAGCTTTGAACAGGACACCAAGATTACAGGGTGTTTTCTGATATAAAGTGTTCCTTAAAGAGCAAAACATATTACGAATGATGTTAATTTTAATTTCCCTGTCTTAGTACAATTAAACAAACATATGGCATTTTTAATGTTAAAAAAAAAACAAACCAAAACTCACAAAGCAGGAATTTCCAGAAACAATTTCAGTAAATCAATCCTCCATCTTTTTTTTTTATTTTAACCTAAATCATATTTTTCAGCATTTAACTATGCAGTCAGATGTTTGACGTGTGTTTCTTCTCTATAGTGTCCTTAGTTAGCAATGCGAGCCCAGACTGTGCCATAAAAACAGAAGATCGCTGATCATTAGTCTGTGTAAAACACAACACTTGGGCATCTCGCTTGGAATTCGTTTTTTAGCTGGTTTCAAGAGGTGGCGCTTAGGACTGAAGAGAGCATTGTGCGCCTGAATGAGTGCACCAAAACACCAGGCCAGACCCGGGTGTGGGCACCCACTTACATGTGCAACTGCCTTTTTACCTAATTAATCCTCTCCTTGCAAGCCTGGACGCAGCCTGTGAACCACGCATTCTGCTGGAAACGGGAACACTGGGGTACTACAGAACCTGCGGGCTTTCGTGGAATGTTACTTGTTCAGGGCCCTTGAAGCAATAATATCTAATGGGGCAGAAGCAAAGAGAAAATGACCTGAGCTTCAGAGAGAACAGTTGCTTTCCACCACATCTCTAGCCTTGTCACGACGCTGCTTAGAAACCTTGCAGGGGCCCCTGCCTGGAAAGACTCCAAAGTCTTCCGGAGCCAACTCAGATTGGTTTCCATAGACTCCCTTCGCGGGACTCTCCACCCCCCACCCCCTTCCCCCCCTCCAGGTCTCTAGGCCTGCCTGTGTTTCCACAAGTGCAGTCTGTAGGCTGGCTACCTGCAGCGAAATAGATTGGTAGTGCTATACAAAAATGCAGATTACACCTCCCCACCCCCAACCCCACCCACCCATCCACCCTACCCCTCACCCCCCCCCCCCCTTTCAGCCCAGCCTCTGGACCCAGAGTCAAAACGTCGGCATGTAGAGACCCCAGGAAACTATATGGAAGAAGGACGCTGACCTCATCACCCCGAACAAATCTCTCTCTCTTCCTTGAAGGTAGTGTGCGCTTTATTTCTCAGTCCCTCTGATTTTTTTTTTTCCTCTCCACAAACTCACTGAGCTTTCTTTATTGAGTACAGTTCTTACTTGTGGAATTTTCTCACGCCTTTTCTGATCATTCTTGATCAACGAAATTGAGTGAGCATCTAGGAAATATCAGGAGCAGCATGCGGAGGGACCACAGACAGGGACTGGATGCCATCTTTGTCCCCAAGATGCTCACAAGAGACTCTGCCTCTGTGCTCTCAAATGGCAGACTTCGAGAGAGAGCCGCAGCGCTGGTGAGCATGGGCAGATGTTACCGGTTCACGTGGAGACTGTCCATGACCCGGAAGATATAAAGGTACCTTTAGAACTGGAATCTGTTGGGTCCAGGAGAGTAGGACTGTCTTTCCCATGGAGGGACATGTGGTGCTTTCCCACTGGGCTCCATGTGGACACATGGTTTGTAAGGAACTGTTGTGTCTGAAGAGGCCTGCCGTGACCTAGATTGTCTCAAAGGAAACTGAGGAGACAGATCTCGGCCTATGACATTTTCCAGTGGGTTATAGCAAGGGACTGGCTTATGAGAGGCCCTCTACAAATGTGTACCCAGTGAAAACTTATAAACCTGTAAAAATAAAAAAATAAAAACCTCTGACAGTGTTAGCATCTCAGCGTCTCTCCTGTGACAGGGAATGCACCTCACATTCCAGGCCCTTCTCTCCGGCCTCCCTTCACTTTCCATTACCGACTGTGGTTTTTGTTTCTATGTGTTCAAGCTGTACTTCCCTTAGTCTTGCAAATTAGCTTGCCGTGGTTTCCCTTCCCAGGCATACCATTTAGCACGTTCAGTGTTTCTTCTTTCTCTTCTCACCTTGTTTTCCTCCCCTTCCCCCTCCCCAGCTCTCCCCTCCCCCCTCCCTCCCAGTGGCCCACATCCTGAGGGTGAACGCAGGCAGGATTAATCCAGCAGGGAACTGGAGTCAGTGAGCCGGGACAGATGAAGTAAGGCATGCAGACGGTGATAACACGCAGCTCTCGGCTCCGGGGAGTCCTCTGAAACACTGAAGGGAAACATCCACTAATCCCTCTCCTGGCTCCAGGCCCCACAGTGGAGTCAAACCTAGAAAACCCAAGAGAAAAAAAGCGATGGAACTAGAATTTCCCTTCCTCTTCTGGCACCGCACACAAGAGACATCCTCAGAGCCCTAGTGCCCGGGCTCTTTATCTGGAAGACCTTGGGTTCAAAATGTGAGTGGTCAAACTGCATGTAAGCTTGTGGTTGGTGGAGGAATGCTGTGAGGCATCTTGGGAGAGTTTCATAACCTCCTGGCTCACTAAGAGATTAGCAAATAGCAAAAGGATCCCTTTAGTGCCCTGCGAGACAATATCCAGAGTGTACGCAGATGCATACACATGCGGCTAAACATGCACACATGTGCATGGCTTCTCTTTCCCCTCCATGTACATGCCATTAACATAGACATGCTGAACTCATGAAGTCTGTATGTATGCAGGACAAGAAATGCTCCTTGGCTTCTTCCTAGTTAATTAGGCCTATTGACTATCCCACAAGATTATACTAGTTTGACCTAATTATTCAAATAAGTAAAGATTGCTATACCTGCTGGAGAGGAGATAAAGAGATCAAGGCAATTCTCAATACTTATTCACATCTACTGGTTTGGTTTCCAGGGGACTTCACCTCAGACCCATCCTCAGCGTGCAAACCTCCAAAGGTCATTGCTCGGCTCTTCTGAGCCGCCATCACTAGCCCACCTGAGTTTTCTCAGCCCCCTTCTCTCTGTTTTCATTCCTTCTCTCTATGCTTTCTCCGGCAGTTAGGCTCCTCAGTCAGGCTAATGGCTGGCTGCTGGATCTTTAGAGATAAGAGGGCTTGGGTTTCTAGTTCAAAAGCTCACCGGGTCCTGAGAGCCTGGGTCTTAGGTTTTTCCCATTAGCATGTTAGCATAAATTAGTTTATCGGATTTAGCTGGTTTGATACCAAGGACTTCAAAGGTTTCCCCCCAAACAAGCATGGTAACAATAACATCCATTCATAGTCACCAAATAATTTTTTTTTTTTTACCAGGTGCCAAGCGTTAAACACTGGTCGGAGGTCAGAAAGGGAGCCATAGAAGAAGGCTATTTCCTCATAGCCAGAAAAGCCACATGTATGCCAGACTCATTGTTTGGTCGTAGAGACATAGATTGAGAGGGTAGGTCTCTCCTCTCAGGGAGCACAAATGGTCCCAGTAATGTTTGACAGACTCTCCTTCAAGTTTGGGTGTCCAGCCTTTGGCGTCCTGAGGACTTACTATGGTAGAGGAATAAAGATGCCCATGAACCTATTATGACATTGTGGAACATCAGAAAGTGAAATAGAAAACCACCACAAAAACTCCCAAGAAACAAAAATGGAATAACTAAAAATAAAAAAATAAAAATTTGAGCCAAGAAGTGGTGGCACATACCTTTAATTCCAGCACTTAGGAGGCAGAGGCAGGGGGACTCTCTGAATTTGACGCCAGCCTAGTCTACAGAGTTCCAAGATAGCCAGGGCTACACAGAGAAACTGTGTCTCAAAAAACCATAATAGTAATAATGGTAATAATAGTAATACAAAAAAACTAATAATAATAATTTAAAAATTGAAGTTTGAGAATCAGAGGCTGAAGAGATGACTCAGTGGTTAAGATCACTTGCTGCTCTTGCAGAAGACCTGGGTTCAGTTCACAGCAACCACACGGTGGCTCACAACCACCTGTGCCT
Organism: Peromyscus eremicus; assembly: GCF_949786415.1. Taxonomy (NCBI): domain Eukaryota; kingdom Metazoa; phylum Chordata; class Mammalia; order Rodentia; family Cricetidae; genus Peromyscus; species Peromyscus eremicus. The sequence continues at coordinate 50,198,151 of NC_081428.1, read as the reverse complement.
TAGTTCCAAGGAATCTGACATCCATTTCTGACCTCTCTGGTCACTAGGCAGACATGTGGTGCACATACACACACAATGGAGCACTATCTTGAGATGATGAAGCATTGAGTTACAGTCTATTCTATGCTTTCGAAACAATCAATGACAAGGGCTTCATGAAATGCCCTGCACTGTAGGAGATGGATGTTGCCATACAGAGAAGAGCAGAGAGAAGGTGTCACCTTCAAGAAGTGGGAAAGCGGGGCATGTGTCCCAGCTACGCATGGTCATTGGCTATGGTGTCCCCTCCTTGTTCCGTCAGTGGCAGGCCTTTAGCTACCCTTCTACACAGGTGCCTGTTACTGACAAAGCAGGAGAGAACACCATGATTCTGCCTGCTGGCCCACTCACAAGGGGGTGCTGAGGCAGCTTTGGACATGCCCGTGGCTCCAGCTTCCACCTGACCCCACACGCATGTGAAGGAGGGAGACGCGCCTTATTTGCAGTCCCAGTTTTGCCCACAGGTGCACACAGCCGAAGTGCTGAGATGAGCATCGTCTGGTGCCAGCCTCAGTCCCATTCTCTGGTGTACATTACCACAGGAGAGTTTCCACTGCCATTCTACTTACATAGTCCCCACGACTTCAGAGTCCCAGACCTTGATTGACCAGGTGTTGCTATCAGGCCTGGACCCGAGTGACACAGTGGGGGATGTGGTGCCTGGCACCTCCTTTACTATTCCGTTTGTGGGTTGGTACCACTGATTAGTCAGAGGACAAATGCTGTGGGCCCATTGCAACTGTTGTGGCTATTAGTGATAAATGGCTTTGTTAGTAGCAGAGTTAGCATCAGCATGCTGAGGAAGTGCCATCACTTAATAGGGGTCTCCAGTTCCAGTGGAAGAATAGCCATACAGTGTTACCCTAGCCCTGCTGCTGTCTGAACCACACTTGCTCAAACTCCTAGAGTGGACTCCTGCATGGCTAAGAAAGGCAGAGGGTCTCTCTGACTTTGTCACTTTATATATATTGTGCTCATAGTCAGTAGTTGTAGCCCAAGAAGTTACGGAGAGACCACACTATGATAAATAAAGCTAACATTGCATAACAACATCCCAGAACACATCTTTGGGAGAAAGTTGTTTACTATAAAGGTACATAAAAGTGGTAGAGACACCTGGTCCTGGAGATGGGCAATCTCAACAGAGCAGTATGTGCTATTTTTTTCCTCATTGTTGTGACAGAACACCTGTAGAAACAACTTAAGAGATGAAGGGCTTCTTTTGGAGCTATAGTTGAGCATGATGGGAAAGGCTGAAGTGGCCGGGTCCTTGGTAGCAACTGTGTAACACAGCGTGATATATGGCACTGACCAGAAAGCTGAGTGCTGGGGATGTCTTTCTGTATGCTATGAATGTGTTGCTCTGATTAATTGAAAATAAAACCCTGTTTGGCCAGTAGCCAGTCAGGAAGTATAGTATAGGCAGGATAAGGAGAGAGGAGAATGCTGGGAAGTGAAAGGCTGAGTCAGGAGACACTGCCAGCCACCGCTGCCATGAGAAGTAAGATGTAAAGATACCAGTAAGCCACGAGCCATGTCGCAAGGTATAGCTTTATAAAAATGGGTTAATTTAAGATATAAGAACTAGATAACAAGAAGCCTGCCACGGCCATACAGTTTATAAGTAATCTAAGTCTCTGTGTGTTTACTTGGGTCTGAGCGGCTGCAGGAGCTGGGTGGGCACAGGAGAACTCCATCTACAGCTGAGATCTCAGACGAGAAGCAGGGCAGGCTCTCTACCCCTTAAGGCCTGCCCCCTAGTGACCTGCTTTCTCCAGCTAGGCCCCAAAACCTCCCAAAGCAGTACCACCAGTTTGGAACCAAGTATTCAAACAATTGAGCCTATGGGGAGCAGTTCACATTCAGATCATAACCTTCTGTTCTTGGCCCCAAGAGGGCCAGGCCATCTCATAATGCAAAATGCACCCAGTCCAACACCCAAAGGCCCTATAGTCTAACATGTTCAAACACTCAGTGTCTCTTCTGTGACTTGAGGCAAACTCTTTTCCCCCCATTTAAAAAAAATTAAATTGATTCTCTGACAGTTTTACATATTGTACATAATATATCTGACCACACACACCTCACTTTCTCCTATCTCCCTACTACCCCTGTCTACCTGCCTCTTCCTTACAAATCTCTTTCTTACATTTATGTCTATTAGTTTTATTTTGTGACCCACTGCATTTAACCAGGTCTGTCTGACCATGGGTTTGGAGCTATCCCTGGAGCCTGGTGGGCTCAGCACTGGATATGCAACTGAAGATGATAACTTCCCATCTCACAGCATCTATTAACAGCCAATAATGCAACAGGAGTAGTAGTTCATCATATCTTTGCCTATCAAAAATATAAAACAAAGAAAGAATTTAAAATCTGCAAGAGGGGCTGGAGAGATAGCTCAGTGATTAAGAGTACTTGTTGCTCTTGTAGAAGATCCTGTTTCATTCCCAGCATCCACATGGCTGCCCATAACCATCTATAATTCTAGTTCCAGGGGATCTGATGCCTTCTTCTGACCTCCATGGGCACCAGGCATGCACATGGTACACCTATATGTGGGCAAGCAAAACATGCATGCATATATGCAAAATTAAAAAAATATATATATTAAAAGATAATACTGCAAGAGAAAAGTGCCAGGTCCATATGAGATATCTCACAGTTAACGACGTCTTTCTCAGTAGAAATCCTGTAGCTTGGGAAGAATGGAATGGCATATTATAAGTCCTGAAACAAAATAACTGCTGTATTAACCAAACCTATGCTTCAGGAATAGAGGAAAAAGAAAATCCTCCCAACACAAGAAACCAAGGGAGTTCATGACCAGAGACTAGCCTTATGTAACATGCTTACCGGGATTACATCCAGAAATGAAAGAATGCTAACCACCATCATGAAAGCCTATGAAAACAGAGATTCCAGTGGAAGAGTAGATAAGCAAAAAAAAAAAAAAAAAAAAAAATGGAAAGTAATCAAACATCATCAATACAGCAGACCACTAAACTAAAGATAAACAAACGAGGAAGTAAAGAATAAAGAATGCTCCTCACAACACACATACACACACACACACACACACACACACACACACACCAAAAGAAAAAGAAAAGACAGAAGGAAGTTCTTAGCTATCAATAAGACCTGTGACTATGAATAGAATCAGTTCTCCAATTAAAAAATAGGAGCTGGTTGAAAGGAAAACAGCATTAACAAAATCAAAGACCGTTCTGCCAGAAACTCATCTTACCAGGAAAGGCACAGATGGGCTGAAAGCTGAAGGGTTGGTGTCCTAGCTTGGCTTCTGTTGTGCTAAAAACTGACCTAAAACAACCTCAAGAGGAGCAGGCTTATTTTAGCTTGCAGATTATAGTCCATCATTAAGGGCACAGAGACCACAGAGGAGCACTCTTTACTGGCTTGTCCTCTGTAACTTGTCCTCCGTGGCTTGCCCAGCTTGCTTTCCTGTACAACCCAGGACCACCTGCCCAGGAGTGGCACTTCCCACAGTGGTATGGACCTTCCCACATCAGCCATTAATCAAGAAAATTTCCCCTCAGACTTGCTTAGAAGCTAATTTGATAGAGGCAATTATTCAGTTAAGGTTCCTTCTTCACAGATAGCTCTAGTGTGTGTCAAGTAAAATTGTATTCCAATCAAATGAAAGCCTAAAGTGAGCAAGAATAGTTCATTTGTATCTGACAAGACAAAAGTTTAAGACAAACACTGTACAAGACAAAGGGCTGGGGAGGTGGCGCAGGGGTTAAAAGTACTTGCTGCTCTTCTAGAGACCCAAGTATGGTCCCCAGCATCCATATAGCATCTTACAACTCTATAACTTCATTTCCAGAGGATCTGGCAAGTTTTCTGTCCTCCATAGGCAATGCATATACGTGGTGCTTGTGCAGACAAAACATTCAAAAACACAAAAGAAAAATTTTTTACATCTTCAAAAAATTAATTTAAATCTTTAAAAAAGATTGTTATCCAGCCCTACATCTTTTCTGACTGCAATGCAATAAAACTGGAAGTTAGTAACACAATCATTTTTATTTTATTAATAGTTTTTATTAATTCTTATTGATATATAAATCCTTATTTATAATTAATAATTTATTATTTAATATTTAATAAATTAAAGTTTTATTAATGATTGAGTTTTGTTTTATTAATAAGTTCAGTAACACACGAAATTATGGAAATACTTGAAAACTGAACAACATACTTTTGAATGAACAAGTCATCAAAGAAGTAAAAAGTAAGCTTTAAAAACTTCTAGAGAAAACTCAGAATGGAAATACAACGTCCTAAAACTCTTGGCATTTAGCAAAGAAATACCAAGAATTAAGTTCTTCATTTTGTTGCTTAGTCAGGATCGTACTATTTAGCTCAGGCTGGCCTGAAATTAAACATAAGATTAAATTGGGCATGGTGATGCGTGCCTTTAATCCCAGCATCCAAAAGAGGCATCCAGAGGCAGGAAGATCTCTGTGAGTTTGAGATCACTGGTCTACACAGTGAGCTCTAGGACATCTGGGAACATAAAGAAAACTGGTCTAAAAACAAAATGAGAAGATTATAGTAGACTCTTTTCTACAGAATGGAGACAATTACATAACCTGCTTTCCTAGTTTATCAGCAACAGACAGGAAATATAGCTTGTTTTTTGTTTGTCAGATTTTTTTTTTTTTTTTTTTATAGAGAATCTCACAATGCAGCCAAGGCTGGCCTCAAATTTGTGATCCTCCGGCTTCAGTATTCAGAATATTGAGGTTACAAATATGGACTGCCACACCTGGCCAAGAGGGATGTCTATAGAAACAAGGGACTAAATTTAAAAAAAAAAAAAAAGTAGGCTGTTGTTGTTTTGAAACAGGACCTCATGTATCTCAGGATGTCCTCAAACGCAAACCTGCTATGCAGCCAAATATGACTTTGAACTGCTGGTCTTCCTGCTTCTACCTCCCAAGTGTGGAGATTATAGGCATGTGCTACAATGTTTAGTTTATACTGCGCTAAGTATGGGACCCGGGGCTACAATGTTTAATTTGTACTGTGCTAGATATGGGACCCGGGGCTTCACAAATGTTTAGCAAGCACTTTACCAACTGAACTCCCCAAAGTAGATTTTAAATACACAACCAAATAATGCTTCTCAAAGATTTAGAAGAAAGAAAAATGAGTCAAACCTCGAGTTAGTAGAAGGAAAGAAACATAAAGGTCCAGACAGAAGAAAACAGATAGGAAAAAATACGAAAGAGCAACAGAACAAAGAGTGTTTGAGAAGGTAAGGATACTCACCAAGTTTTAGTTAGAATAACCAAGAGAACAGAGGCAAGACCAAAATGAATAAGATCAGGAATGCAAACAGAGAAATTGCAACTAGGCATAGCGGCACACGCTTTTAGTACAAACACTCAGGGGGCAGAGGCAGGCGTGTCTCTGAGTTCAAGGCCAGCCTGGTCTACAGAGTGAGGTCCAGAACAGCCAGGGCTATGCAGAGAAACCCTGCCTTGAAAAACCATAAAAAAAAGAAGAAGGAGGAGGAGGAAGAGGGGGAGGAGGAGCAGGAGGAGGAGGAGAAAGAAAGAAAATGAAGACATCGCAACTATACTATAGAATACAAAGATTTGCTAGGTACAGTTATGAAAAACTGTGTGCTAGGAAATAAGAAAACCTAGAAGAAATGAACTTGTTGCAATGCTGAGGCTGGAACCCTCATGCACACCAAGCAAATGTTAAGGTACTAAATTAGATCCTTAGCCCCTGAGTTTTGTTTGGTTGGTTTTGTCTTGAAATAAGGTTTCACTGTGAAGCTGAGACTGAACTCGAAGTCATGATCCTCCTGCCTCCACTTTCTAGATGCTGGGGTTAGAGGCATAGGCCACCATACTTATCTAAGAAATGGAAAACATATAGACATCTACTATCTATCAAAAATGAACCATGAAGACATAGAAACTAGCATAAGCCAGTGACAAGTAATGACACTGAAAAATAATAATAAAAAAACTTCCCTGTAAAGCAAAGCCCAAGCTGGGTGGGCTTCATTGCTGGGCTTTACTGAAATTTTAAGAACTGAGGACTAGGACACCAACCCAGCCACAAAACCTTTGACCTATAATCTGTCCTGTCTGCAAGATGTGCTAGGGTAAAGGTGGTACAGAACTTGTGGGAGTGGCCAACCAATGACTTGACCAACTTGCGATCCATGCCATGAGAGGGAGTCCACCCCTGACACTGCCTCAAGGGCCAGGAACCAGAGGCTGGATAGCTCAGAGACCTAGGACAGAAGCAAACATAACTAGGAAAAAAAGTGATTCCTAGTGATGCTCATAGACTGGAGTCATCAGAGAGGCTTCATCCAGCACTGACGGGAGCTAATGCAGAGACCCACAGCCAAACATTAGGCAGAGCTTGGGGAACCCTTCAGAAGAGGGGAAGGAAGGATTGTAGGAGCTAGAGGGGTCAAGGATACCAGGAGAACACAGGCCACAAAGTCAACTGAGTAGGGCTTGTAGGGGCTTGCAGAGACTGAAGCCACACTCATGGAGCCTGCATGGGTCTGCACTGGGTCCTCTGCATACACGTTATAGTTGTTAGCTTGATTTTTTTTTTTAAATAGGATTCTTAACAGTGGAGGTAGGGGTGTCTGTGACTCTTTTGCCTGATCTTGGGACCCTTTTCCTCCTATTGGGTTACCTCATCCAGCCTTGTTGTGAGGGTCTGTGCCTAGTCTTATTGTAACTTGTTGTGACATATTCTGTTGATACCCCTGTGAGTCCTTATCTTTTCTGAAGGGAAATGGAGGAAGAGTGGATATGGGGGAGAGAGGAGGTGGGGGAAGAATTGGGAGGAGTGGAAGGAGAGGAAACTAGTTCTTCTTAAACTGTTCCATAGAGCACAAGTGTGGAGGGCACATCCAAATTCATTCCTATCTGGCCCTGTTACCAAAACCAGGAAAGAAGGACGGCAAGAGAATGTCCAATGAGGCCTCTAAAGGGTGGGTCTCCACGCAGATGGACCATTCTTGCAGCAAGATTGCTCTTCCAGGGCTCCTCATCTGAGAACAGGCCTTGCTGAGTATCTCTTACATCTTTAATCACAGCATCCTGGGGTGGGGGGTAGTCTTCAGAGTGTAGGTAGCATCAGGAGACCTGAATGACACTGTTCACAACAGTGACAGATGGTTCTCTTTACACTTTTGAATTTTTATTTTTGTCATGTCTATTTTATCTAAAAGAAGAAAAAAAAAGCCATATAAGCATGTGATTAGAAAAATGGGACAAGAAGAAGAAAATGTTAGAAAACAGTTTATTTGGTCCAGTGAGACTAGGTTTTGGAAAAGGTAAGCTTTGGGACTGTTGTTTTTTTGTTATTGCTCCTTTGGTACTTTCTTGAAAATCCCACATGTTTATTACTGTGACACTCTTTATTTTTCAGAAAAGAGAGGGACAGAAAGGGGAATCAGAAAAAATGTTTAATTCTAAAAAATGCTAATAGCATCTATTGCCTATCTTATCGTCAACCATCAAAACTAATCCAGTGGTTCACAACCTTCCTAATCCTGTGACCCTTTAATACAGTTCTTCACGTTGTGGTGACCCTTAACCATAAAACGATTTCCATTGCTGCTTCATAACTGTAATTTTGCTACTGTTATGAACTGCAATGTAAATATCTGGTATGCAATCCCCCAAGGGGGTGTGACCCACAGGTTAAGAACCACTGTTCTAAGGGGTAGGAAACATTATCTTCGTTTAACTGGTAATGAAACTAAAAGGTTATATTAGGTTAAGGAGTTTGTCCAAGTCCACTTCACTAAAACACGCTGCAGATGCAGGGTCTGAACCTAGATCTTGGCCTACACTCCTTCCACAAATGGTGAAGAGATGTCTGACAGTGAGGGCCACTTGGGGATCCCTTGCCCTTAGCCCTCAAGCTAGTCTAAACAATGCCGTGGCCCAAAGGAATAGGCAAGAGACTACACGGGCCAGTGTTAGTCATTGTTTAACCATATTACACACGCCTAGCCTTTTAAATCTCTTCTGAGGAATTACTTCCTTCTACACTCTTAATCATCCTTGAGTAGTTCCTTAAAGTAGAGAAACATGGAGGACGCGGCAGTCTGTGACTGAGAGCTGGAACCTGCATGGGGAAGGACTGGAAGCGGATGAAGTCAGCAGGCTATTCTCTCTGGAGGAGGACAGACGCCCCGTCCAGGCACCAAGCCAAGAGGGCAACCCCGAGACGCCCTCTGTTTATCCTGGGGCTTGAACATGGCTCTTTGCTGACAAGTGTTATCTTTCTTGATAAACATATCAATCTTCTGTTTTAGTTCATGGAGATAGTTCCTGGAATTATGATACAAGCTCTAATAATATTTTCTGTTCCTAGTTCCCGTGGTGCCTCCTCCTGGGCTGGCTCAGATAGTAGAGGAGAAAGTCAGAGAGTGTTACTGGGGTGCGTTTTAGCAACCCAGAGGGGTACATGAAAGATTTTTATTATGGTCCAGGCAGATGACAGAGACAGCTCTAACCAAGGGTAAGCCAGGCTGCATGCAGATCCCCAAATAAAAGAAAAGGGAAAGGTTTCTATCAAAAGTTCTACTGCTGGGTCCTGTATAAGAAAAAAAAAAAAAAAAAGCTTAAGCTTGCAGGGTCCAGTCCTAATTAAGTCCATACAAGGTCTTCCATGAAAATAAAAGAACTACAGAGAATGATGTTTCCAACTGGTAAGTAGCTGAGCTCAGATGCAGGAGGCTCATGGGTGAGCCAGGGTAAAAGCTGACTCTTTGTTTACAACTATATTTGTAGGTGTTATGTTCATCTTTAATTCCAGGGTTAGATATGAGCCCCAGTCCCCACTGACATCTTCGCTTGGTTGGCCTTACTTTGAAAGAACACAGTAGATGGGATGCCCAAATGGCTCTCTTTAATTTTCGGATTGTTTTGTTATTCTGTTTGGTGCTTCTCCGTGTGTCTCAAGGGGACTATGTCTGTGAAACTACACTCCACAGCTTGAGGATGAGATGAGATGATGGAATGAGAGCATGAGTGAGCTACACCAGTCCATGGCCATGTATGTCCAGATGACTATCTAGTGGTCGGCTTGTGTCTGGGAAAGCAATGTTAAAAGGGGACGGGGACTAAGAATCCTGAGTAAATGGATAAGTGCATCACAGGGACCTGTTCTACTCAATTTTACTATAGCTGCACGACCCTGGGGTAACTCCGGCTGACAGTAGGAGTGTTCATTAAGTCAACACCAGACTAAAACTGTTTTCATACACATTTTTAACTTAGCCAAAAGGTTTCTCCATGCATGGGGACTGGGGAGAGTTAAGATGGTTTACTGCTTTTGGAGAGGACTGGACTTCAGTTCCCAGCACCCATGTCTGGTGACTCACAACTTCCTGTGACTCCTGATCTAGGGAGGTGGGGGTGGTCCCAACACCTCTGGGCTGTTGCAGGCACCTTCACTTATACACACACACACACACATACACACACACACACACACACAGACACACACAAACAGAGAGAGAGAGAGAGAGAGAGAGAGAGAGAGAGAGAAAGAAAGAGAGAAAGAGAAAGAGAGAAAGAGAGAGATATGAAAATAATAGAAAAATAAGCAATAAAAAACATTTCTCCAGGGCTGGAGAGATGGCTCAGAGGTTAAGAGTACTGACTGCTCTTCCAGAGGTCCTGAGTTCAATTCCCAGCAACCACATGGTGGCTCAAAACCATCTATAATGAGATCTGGTGCCCTCTTCTGGTGTGCAGACATACATACAAACAGAATACTGTATACATAATAAATAAATAAATAAATCAATCAATCAATCAATCAATCAATAAATCAATAAAAAACATTTCTCCATACATAGTGAACTGTATGTACTCCAACATGATATGGACATACACTATAACCTACTCTTATAACACGTAGCAAAGTTTCAGCCAATCACAGTAGCTTGGCTCCAGTCATAGATAACTAAACACTCACAGATTAAAAAGGTAAACACAAAACTTAACAAATCCATCTCCGTACCTCACTTTGGCTTTCTGTCTGCTACTTCCTCTTCTCTGACTGGACAGACAACCTGTGTATATGGTAGAGGGGAACATTCTGAACCGCCCTTGGTCTCAATTGCTACCTGATTCTAGACTCTCAAATGAAAGCCAGTTAAGACGCACAAAACTACATTTGTTGTCATTTTCTCCTGTAAGAACAATCTCTGCTAAGTAGAACAGAATAACCATCATGTAATAATTGAAAAGACTAGAGTAAAAAGTAATAGAATCACAGGATTCTTGTGAAGAGTAGATAAGTTAAAAAAGAAGAAGGAGGAGGAGGGGGAAGAACAAAAGAAGAAAGGAAGGAGGGAGAGAGGGAGGGAGGAAGGGAGGGAAGAAAAGAAAGAAAGAAAGAAAGAAAGAAAGAAAGAAAGAAAGAAAGAAAGAAAAGCAAATAAATTATGCACTTCCCAGAATGCCTGTAAAGACTTAACACGTTAGCTGTAGCTATCATGAAACCATTCGTGGCACCTATTTATTCTTAGAAGATGAATTTATATTTATAGGACTTCTGAAATATAAACATCTGGTTGATGCACAGGTAAATGCATAGATCTTTTCCTTTACATCTTCTTTCTTGTCTTTGTTTGTGCTTTTCCCTTTATGATTCAAGCAAACACCCATTCTTGAGAGTACAGCATACCTAATTTTTTTATAATGTTGAAATATTTTTATTAAAGAGAATACCCTGTAAAAAAAAAAGAGTACAGCATTTGTTTGTTTGTTTTTTGTTGGGTTCTCTTTTAGTTTTAGCCTTTCTATCCATCTAGATAGTTTAGTTTATGATATAAAGTAAGAGGATAATTTCGATTTTTCCCAAATAATTTTCTCCTAGCTGTAAACTGACTTGAGAAGTACTTTTGTGCTGAATCTTGCATATATTTCAGTTTACTTCATATTTTGAAGTCATTTCTATTCCTAACATATCTTATTTCTTCTCATTTTTCCACATCAGGCTTTCTGTTTTTTGTTTTCCCAAGATAGGGTTTCTCTGTGTTGCCTTGGCTGTCCTGAAACTCACTGTGAAGACCAGGCTGGCCTCAAACTCACAGAGATCTGCCTGCCTCTGCCTCCTGGGTGCTGGGATTAAAGATGTTCACCATCACCGCCTGGTAATCAATTATTTTCCATACCATGAATTAGTTTAATACTTTACATTTTAAAAACGCTGCTCAAAAGACAATTGCTTTTAGAATGGACTTCTTTTCTTTCTTTGTTGTTTTTGTTTTTGAAATAAGGTTTCTCTGTGTATCCTAGGATCTCCTGAAATTCTCCCTGTAGACCAGGCTGGCCTCAAACTCAGAGATCTGCCTATCTCTGCCTCCTCAGTCATGGGATCAAAAGTGTGCAACACCATGCTCAAATTTAAAAAAAAAAATTTTTAAGAATGAATTTATTATTTGGTTAATAAAAGAGCAATACAGGCCATCTTTGTGGACAGTAATTTGGTTTGAAAACAAAAATAGTAGTATCACTCCTGGAAGTTTTTCCTGAAAGAAGTTATATACGTGTGTGTGTGTGTGTGTGTGTGTGTGTGTGTGTGTGTGTGTGATATGAAACACACACATACATCATGTATTTGTATATGAAACTATGCTACCATCGTTTACAAAAGCAAAAAGTTAGCAATTGTTTTTGAAGGATATTGCTTACAAAGTGAATCACGTTTAGAGAATGGATGTGCTCCTTATTGTCCACTTGACACAAACCTAGACATACTTGGGAAAAGGGAATTTTAATTGAGAAATTGCTTCCATCAGATTGGCCTGTCACCATGTCTGTGGGGTGCTTTCTTGGTTGTTGATTGATGTAGGAAGACTGGTCCCACTGTAGACACTTCCATCCCTAGGCAGATGGGCCTGGCCTGTATGAGAAAGGTTCCTGAGCAAGCTACGGGGAAGCCAGCCAGTTCCAGATCTTGGATTCAGTTCTTGTTTTCAGGTTCCTGTTTTGAACTCTTGCCCTGGTTTCCCTTGATGAACTTTGAAGTGTGAGATGAAACAAAGTCTTTCCTCCTCGAGTTGTTTTGGTCTATGTTTTTATCACAGTCACAGAAATCAGACTAGAACAATGGAATACTCAACTCCTAAAATTATTTTCGAAAAAAAAATTAACATAGGAAATATGTTCTCTATGAAGTAAGTAAAATAACAACATCCCAGCCAATAGGAGTTTGCATACTCTAGTGTGCCCTCTTCAAAGAACTGGCTCCTACACTTTGTGAGCCTGGCTCCTTTTTATTTTTTGTCTCTTGTCCTAAACGCATCATTTCAGAAAGACTTTTCCTAGTCAAAGGAAGATTCACGGAGATCTTCCATCTGAGTGTCCTCCATACTGAGGCACTTAATTATCCTTTAGGTGGGTTCTACCACTCCATTTGGAAGGCCCCTGGGATGTCAAGTCTGGATGATGTGTTTGTCACCACTCCTAAGACCGGGAAGCTACTGGCCAATGAGCTTCTAGGTGTGTCATCTGTTGGGGAGGGCTTGGCTCTCTGCTGCAAACTCTCTGCGGCCTTGAAGAACAGGAGGGCGAAGCCCACTCTGCAAGCCTGCTTAAAAATAGTCGGAATTCATTCGCAAGGGCAGAGCCCTGACGACTAACATCTCAGATTATGTCTTTCCCCTCAGTATTGTTGCACTAGGGATGAAGTTTCAACAAGGATGCTGGAGAGGGGGAAAAAAATAGTGTGACAGGCTTGATCCTAGAAGACTAGGACCATGTTCTTTCCGTTCCAAAGTTTCCATTCTGACACTTTCATGCCAGAACTGTGCACTGAATATTACTAATGACATTAATACACCGCCCCCCCCCCCCCCAGACCTTTCTGTTTTTCTCAGGATTTAAATCAGCTACGAAGACGAACCATGCAGAGGAATCGGTAAGTTGCTGACAGTAAAGGTGAAGGAACAGGTACAACAGAGAAACAGTGATATGTTTCCAGGGTTCACAGGCAGCGCACCTCTTCCATCTGGCTCCTTTACGTCAGTTTCCAAAAGTAGATGAGCATGTGGAGCAGAATCTGGCTGGGAACTAGAGACAGATGCTCTTCTAGGTGGAGGGGACCCTCATAATTGCACCCAGGTGCCTGGGTGCGGGGGCCCGGGAGCTTCCAGGTGTAATCAAGCCTGTTTAGCATAGGATTATAAATAGCCTGTGTTCCTTACTTCTTAGAGTGCTCTGGACCCCCAATCTGACAGGAATCTCCAGTTCTTCCCTTCAAAGCAAAGAGCTCTTGACCCCCTACCATTCCCCACAGTCCATTTCTGGTAGCTTTTGTTCCTCCTGCTGCAAGAGGGCTCTGTGTGTGTGTGTGTGTGTGTGTGTGTGGTGGGGGTGCTGTTTCAGTTCCTTTTGCCTTTCCAGAACCAATCAGATGCTTCTCCAGCCATGAAACCTAGGGTCAAGGAGTGCTGAAGTGGCGCACCAAACGGGCAGAGAAAGAGCCCAGCCCACTTGCATGGCTGGCTGGGGTTGCTTTGTGGCAGTCAATCTCCACAAACCTCCAAGTGCTGGCGACGCTCCCCAGCACAATGCCTGCTTTATGATAGTTCGTGTTTTAAAAAACAATCACACTAAGGACTCTTTTTACACAGCAACACTTGACATTCACAACTTAGGCACTTAGTGGCTTGACAAGTGTGGGCCAGCCTTCAGGACCCATGAAAATATCTTTTCTTAAGGAGTGTGTGAATTTCCTGTCTGAAGAGCTCCTGTGTGTGTGTGTGTGTGTGTACTAGTGACTGAGTTAGCTCAGTCCCTCAGTGCCTTAATTGCTAAGCAGTTTCTATCCCATAGGCAGCTCCCTGGATGGGTGAGAAGACAAAATCCTGAGTATGTTTTCATTTCCATCCTGCAGGAATTTTCTGGCAGATAAACTATGAAAGTGTGCTCGAAACTGGAGACCTATGAGGGACAGATGCCAACGGGTCTTCGCTTTGAAACTATTCACGTAGGATTCTAAGAGCAAGACAAAGTCCATGTTCACAGGATGTGAAGCAGAATTTAGAAAGATGGACAATAAAAGCGACACACGAAGAAAGAGGAGCCCTTCTCCCTGGAGCCTGGCTTGGCTGTCCTGACAACAGCGGAGTCAGGGAACTTCAAAGGCCACTGATAAGGAAAACTGTCCCCCTGAAGCCATTCATGGCCACCTGCCACCGCCCACAGATGGACTAGGTTTGTTTAGCATCTTGAGGCAATTAGAGTTAAAGGATCGATAAAGGGGATCAGGGGACAGTCTGCTTCACAGGCTTCGTCCCTGAGATGGCGGGCCTGACCTGTGCCACATGTGCTGAAACTGGCCACGGGGTCACCTTCTTCCACCCAAAGGAAGGAAGCTCCTGTTACAGCCTGCCCAGGGGTCAGTTGCAGGCTGTCCAGGGCAGGCCTCCAAGGACCCTGCCCCCCTTTCCCTGTCCACAGGCTCCCCTCCACCCCTCAGAAGGGCGGCCTCCCCTGAGGAGAGTTAATTGGAAATGTTACACTTCAAGGAGGAAAACAAGAGTAATGGAGAAGGCATCTGTGTGTGACCAAAGCTTTAACTGAAAACAGGCTTCTCCTAGTCTGGGAAACCAAGAAGAAGCTGCCTCCCTCATCTGTGGATGGGGAGGAGGGATGGGCATGTGCCGGGAGTGGGCTGTGTTGGGCACCTTGGGTTTTGGGGGACTGAAGACTCAAGGCTCTACTTAAATCTGGAGTGGTGGCCTTGTGGCAATAGGGGCAGGATTTCTTTGGAGGGTAAATGGGGTTTGGTCTAGTGACCCAGGAGCCAGGAGCATCTAATTAAGGACCAAACTCAACAAATGTGTATTGGGCATACCTTGTACCTCTTCTGCTCTTTTCTCCAGTCATTCCTAGGCATGTGGGCCCACCCATTCTCCAAACCCCTCTCTGTGCATCTCTTGGCTGCCCTTCCAACACTGTGCTCTTCCACACTGACTTTTATTTATTGTATAAATAATCACTCCCCCTTCCCTGCAAATAAACCAAACTTAAGGGAACGATAAGTCCAAACATCACAGAGACCTGGATTGATAGGTCTCTGGGACCAGTCTATTGTTTTGAAATGTATGAGTTCATTCCATAAACTTACATTGAGCCCATTCTGGCTCAAGAGTGGGACCCAGCCCTGGAAATAAGTAAGACACAATCACCTTTGCTTTAGCTGGTAAGAGGCATATAGATAAACAATTGAGACATAAAATTTTATGAAGAAATATCGACTCACAGCAGAAGGACATCTTAGTTAGGATTTTCTATTGCTTTGAAGGGACACCATGACTGCGGAAACTCTTATAAAGAAAATATTTAATTGAGGTGGCTTGCTTAAAGCTTCAGAAGTTCAGTCCATTATTATCTTGACAGGGAGCATGGCTGTGTACAGGCAGACATGGTGCTGGAGCTGAGGGTGCTACATCTTGCAGGCAGCAGGAAGTCGACTGAGACACTGGGCAGTATCCTGAGCATAGGAAATCCCAAAGCCCGTCCCACAGTGACACACTTCCTCCTACTAAGCCACACCTCCTAATAATGCCACTTCCTATGAGATTATGGGGGCCAATTACATTCAAACTTCCCTGAACCATTTGAGCTCATCAGGAGTGAGGTGAGAACTTCTTTGCAGTGACATGTGAGTGGACCTTGGAACGGTGAGTGGGAGCTGTGGGGCCAGGCAAGGGAAAGAAATCTAGAGGCAGAAGGCCTCATGCTTCAGTCCCCACGGCTGTGACTTGCAGGCTCCAGAGCCTCAGTATGGTGCTTTGGGAAAACCTTTGGGATTACCTGCTTGCTCTGTGGTTATGAAGATCATCCAACAACAAAGTGTGGAATGGTACCCACTGCCAAGCTTCTGTTTGCTCTATCCTGGGGGCCCTTGCCAAGACCCTCTTCTGCACTTGCCCAGGTGACCCGCTCCCAAGCTCTCAGTACTGTAGAGCCCTGTCTAAGCTTCCTCCATCCCTAAAGTCCACTGTGACTGGAGCTCTTAGCTTCCCACCTCTTTGGCCATGCAGCCTAGGTGTGTAGTAGGCTACAACATCTAGACTTCTGTGAACACCCCCGTGACGCTGACACAGTGATGAAATCACTTAATGATGCATTTCTCAAGATGAGTGCCTATCATTAAAGCATGACTGTACTTGGCTAGTCTTACTCTAGTACTTAATAAGACAAATATAGGAAGAGGCAAAGCAAGAATTTCAAACCATTCTACTTGAGTCACAGTTTATATTTAATCAGCTCTTTATAGGTGAGGCAGATCAAAGTGGCCTCGGGCTCTGAGGTCTGAGGGTTCTTCTGCTTGTCCTTCAGGAGGCCTGGGACACCCCTCTGCTCTTTGCATGGCCCCCACTCTCTGCTGAATGCTAAGTTCTCCAAATGTAGCCTGCTGGGCATCCATTTCCACCCTCTGAATTTCTGCCCAGTGTTCTGCCTAGGCAAAAAGTTTGCCAGGCCTGTTGGGCAGCTCTGAAGGCCACCCTAGAGGGTGGAAAAGGCGACATAAGGCCCTGTGTTGAGGAATAAACAGCTCCTGTGAGCAGCTGAGATCACGGTGTGTCCAGACCCACGGAGTCGCCAACTTTTTCTTTTCTTGGGCCCTACCAAGCAGCAGTCTCAAAAACAACCGTAGCACTGAGCTTCAGTGAGCTCTTCTCAGAGGACTGGAGAAGACAGGCTAGGTCTATGGCAGAGAAAGGAATTCACAAGCAGTGTGTGTGTGTGTTTAAAAGCCTCCAGGGTCGCTGCTTTGCCTGGAGAAATGATTATTCCTAATAAGGACATAACAGTTCCTGTTTACAGTTGCCACAAACATCCCTCACACCACAACCCGTTGCAACACACATGCCCAGGCAGGGACAGCCTTTTCTATTCAAAGTCTCCTCTGGCTTCACAGCTGGGTTAGGTCTCTACAACCTTGCTAGTTCCTAGCTTCTGCTCCCTTCTAGAATCAGCAGATTCTCTCCATGTCTCTCGGGCTAGATCCTCCGCTACTGCGGAAGCATGTTGGCAGCAGGAATGGCCCCCTTTGCTGCTTCCGTGTCTGGGCATATGGTTCCCGTTGTAGGCTTAGACATGTGAGCGGTGAACACCTGCTGTCAGCTTACCACAGGTAGGAAGGCCTTCAGAGCTCAAAGCTGATGATGCAATTGGAATCAGGGTGCTGTGTGTTTAGAGATGTTCCCTGGTTGGTTCTGTCATAGATGAACCTTCAACAGATGTTTATGAAGGCTCCAACAGTATAAAGCAGTGCTGTTTCCATGATGCTGTCTTCTTGGGGTTTTTAAAGAACTGGATTCTGGTTTTGGGGTTTTTTTGTTTTGTTTTATTTTTTAATTTTATTTTATGTGCATTGGTGTTTTGCCTGCATGTATGTCTGTGTGAGGGTGCCAGATCCCATGGAACTAGAGTTACAGACAATTGTGAGCTGCCGTAGTGGGTGCTGAGAATTGAACCCAGATCCTCAGGAAGAGCAAGCACGGCTCTTAACCGCTGAGCCATTTCTCCATCCCCAAGAACTGGATTCTTGACTGTGCAGGGAAGAAAATCTAAGCTTACTCTTTTCCCCATGAGAAGGTCATTAATTTTGGTCTAGGAAATGCAACTACAATATAAAGATGAATGGGGATTTAAGACAAAGTAAAGCCTGCAAATGTACCCGACACTGGTGCAGAAGCCTTGGGTGAAGTGTGAGCCTGGAAGAGCAGAGGATAGCCAAGCCTTCCACAGAGCTCAGCAGGGGAGAGGGTCTGTCAGAAAGTAGGTGGTGCAGGCTGGAGGAGGGTAGGAGAGGGTGTGCACACCAGTAGGGATCATCTTGTGCAGAGCAAGTCCCCTGGGGAACAGACACCTTTGTTCATCTATGCCTGAGAAGATGGCGGACTGCATCTTCTCTGTCCTGTGAAAATCTTTCCTATATAAAAAGAAGTCTGACAGAAAAGCCCCCCTCTCTGTCTCTGTGTGTGTGTGTGTGTGTGTGTGTGTGTGTGTGTGTGTGTGTGTCTGTCTCTCACTCTTACTTGCTTTATCCTTTGGGGGAGGGATGGAGGTGGGGAGGCCATGGTCTCACTATGTGGCCTTGAATGGACTGGCCCTCTCTAGGTAGACCAGGTTGGCCTTGAACTCATAGAGATCCATCTCCTCTGTTTCCTGAGTACTGGCATTAAAGTCCTGTGCCATTATACCCGGCTACTACTTACTTTACTAAAGCAATTACATTTTAATCTCTCGTTTTAGAAGGACAGCTTTACAGAGGCATTCTCACATCCACAGAGCCCTGAAGTTTCTCTAGATATCCAACTTGAAAATATCAAACTATATTTGAGGTACATTTTTAATATATTTTAACCAATTCTTTGAGAATTTCATACGTACATACAATGTATTTTAACCATAGTCACCTCACATTCCTAACCACTAACTCCTCCCAGGTACACTTCCAATCCCCACCCCTCCCAAATTCATGTCATCTTTTTTCTTCCCCTATAACTCCCCAAGTCCATTCACTGGCATGTGGTTGATCTACCAGGGGCCATACACTCAAGGAGAACTGATTAACTGTTAATAGTGCCTCAGATAGAGGTCAAGGCTTGTAAGCTCCTCCCACCTCCATGCTGGAGGACTGACTGCCTTGATCTTATACAAGCAACCATGGCTACTCATGTTTATGAGTGCATTGGACCTGTATGTCCAGAAGACACTGTTTTGGACAGATCCTCCCTGAACTCTGGCTCTTGCAATCTTTCTGTTTCTCTTGCCGTGATGGTCCCTGAACCTTGGGAGATGGGATGGTGTATAGATGTCCTACTTGTGGATGAATACTCCATTGACACCTACTCTCTGCACTAATCAGTTATGAGTTCCTGCATTAACGACATATACTGAACAAAGACACTTCTCTCTGATGAGGACTGAAAGCTGCACTAATTTATGGGTATAGAGACACAAATCTGGAGAACAAAAGTTTGATACTATGTCCAAAAATAGTTTGATACTATTTAGCAAAATAATAGTAGACGACTAACCTTTGGGTTCTATAAAAGCCCTAATCGTGGGCCATTGGCCAGATTTACAATATCAGGCAGGCATTTCCTCCTATAGAGCAGACTTTAAGTTCAATCTGAAAGTGGTTGGTTACCTTCATAACATTCATTTCACTGCTGCACCCATGGGCACATCTTGCCACACCAGTTATTATTATAGTTCACAGGGTTCGTAGCGAGGTAAGACTGTTAATGACTCTCTCCCCCAGCAGCCTGCATAGCACTTCCCAGTACTATGACATCTAGCCATTAGGGAGGATGTTCCTAGTTTCTACCAACTTGATTTCCCCATGCATGGCTTTGTGAGCAAGACATGTTAACGTCTTCAATAACAGGGTCTACCATCAATTACTGGTGGGCAACCAAGAGAAATGGCAACATCCTGTACTGTTTTTAAGGAGTCTAAGATACTCCAAGCAACAACTGTAAAGGAGATAACCCATACCTCGCACTGGGCTTTTTATTTGGCATCCCTGTATAACTCCATTTCAATTCTTTTATATGAATATGTATTTAGGTAGCTTATAAAAACATAAAGTATATACTTAGAAAGCTTATAAAATAGTAGCTTTCCATATGGCCTTCCCAATCATCCTTAGTGTAAGTTACCCATCCCCTCCACCCCCTCCTCTGCCCCAGGGTGGGATATTTTGATCTCCCTCAATTATAGCTCTCTCATTCTCCTTTCCTTTTCTTCTTACCTCCTCTTAACCTACTTTATCAAAAGAACCAACCTCCTTTCTCAAAGCCTGGAGCTATTTCAATGCCCTTTGATTATGTGGAAGAAACAGAAAGCTCTCACAGTACAGTACAAG